>NW_020954550.1:6879218-6894212 GCF_900497805.2 Vombatus ursinus
ACACACACACACACACACACACACACACACACACACACACACACACACCCTAATATGTAACTTCAAAGATGACTTGGATGACTAGATGACTTCCAATGCTTAATTAGTATACCTATGATCCCGGTGATAGATTTATCTTAAACAAACAACAACAAAAAAAAGAGGATAAATATAGATTTTTATATATTATATAATTATATTTATTACATGTTTAAACTATTATACATATCATTATGTATAATATATTTCTATGATATATGTACATTTATATGTATAATATGTAATAAATATATCACTAGGATCATAGGCATATTGATTATACATTATTATAAATAGTTACATTACACACACAATTCGCTCCTCAGGTTTTTGTTACTCTCTTTTTTTTTTTAAAAGATAAGTATATAGGATCATAGGAGTATCATTAAGCCTTGGGTGTCATCTAGTTCAGACCCTTCATTTTACAGGTAAGAAAACTGAGGCCCAGAGAGGTAGATTAATTTGTCCAGTATCACACAGCTAGTGAGTGACTGAGCAGGAAGCCAAATCGATGCCCTCTGACTCCCAAAGCCAGTGCTCGCCAGCCGGTGACCAGCTTAAAATCCAATAACCAAGAATTCTGAAGTTAAAATCTGACTCTAGAATAACTTACCTGAGATGTACGAGTATAATCTTCATATAATCTATCATATTCTCTGCTTTTTTCTTGGAATTGAGTGTTATATTCATGTAATTTCTTTCCTACAGCTTCAATATTATCTTCTTTTACTACTTGATCCTAGAAAAGAGATTACATTGAAAAAAACTTTTTTAATTGAGTTAATATTTTGCACACTAAATGTCATCACTTAAGAAAATTTGGCCCTTATTTTAAAAAAAAAAATTATACAGGAACATGCAAAATTCCATTTAACTATTTGTAAGAAGGAAATGGCATTCTCAATTATAAAATTTTCAAGCATGATTACAAATATAAATTGGTGTACCACTTCAACAATATTTTTTTTTGGGTTATTTTGAAATATTTCAGTGACTTGCAAGCGATATCTTGTTAAAGTCTAATCATTAACTGAAGTCATTTACCTGCTGGTACTTGGATACTGGATAAAGTAATTTCACATCCAGTTTGGGATTATACTGAGCTAGAGATTCATTCCGGTAGTGGTTTATCAGTTCAACCACAGAATTAAAAGTCAATGGGTCAGAGAAGCCATACTTCCCATCTCGGTGAAATATTTTGATTAATTTGTTATTTCCTCCTTTCCTGTGAACAAAATACGCGAAAACAGTATTAATCTCCAAAGTGCAACTATTTCCTATTTAGGAAAGTGTTTTAAAGTTAGCCTAAGTGCTGATCTCAACTACATGCAATCTTACCTAAGTGTAAGAGTATAGTCACCATGCATTTTGGTGGATGCATCTCGAACCAAAAAGGTACCATCTGCTGTATCACGCAGCTTTTCATTTACTTCTTCCCTGAAGTAAAAAGAACAGGAACAAGAATGAATGCTCACTTCTGTGACATAGCTGTGATGGTTTCACAACTGTAATTTTTTTTTTCTTTCCAGATTAAATCTCTCTATTCTGTGTTTTATTTAGACACTGTAATTTTTTTCCCCCTCTCACTTCAACGTCTCTGTAAAAAGCAAGTACATCAACACGAAAGATAAAAATGTACTCAATAGTCTCACTGCTGTAATCCTGGTAAAAAGTTCTAAGTATTCCAACATCTCTGAACAATCGACATGGCTAGGAAGGACCTCCTCCATCCCAATACAAGCTTTCAAAACTGGTGTTCATTTTTGGTATAAATGAGAGAATTAAATCCTGCAAGTTTTGCTCTTAAGCAGAAGGTCTGACTTTTCACTCTGTCTCTAAGCACTGCCCTTTTAATTTAAGCTCTTCCTAGGCATGTCAGACAATAATAAAGCTCTGAAAGTATTTAATTTCATAAGGCATCAGGCCCTCATTGCTTCTCAAGTCCCAGTGACTTTTTTTGGTCATCTTTGGAACAGAGCCAACTATGCTTCGTGTTTATGTTAGGAGCTATCTTGAAAATGGACCCTGGCAAGCTGGTAGTTTTCCCCTGTTCTTAATAATGTGAAACAAAGATGGGACATATACAATAACTTTGTATTGCTGTCTTACCTTGAGATGTCTCCCCAGTACCACTCAGCATCTTGTAAGGACATATTGTTATTCATACCGTTGTTAGCTGTTACAGTAGTGGGTTTGGGTGGCTTAGGAGGCAGTGCTGCAAAGGATGGAGAGGGGGAACAAAGTTTATTTTCATTCCCAAGTAGAAGTCCAGAATAAAAAGTATACCTATTGTTCTTAGGACAAATGACATTACAGTATATGCAAAGAATGAAACTGGGAAATAGAGTCCCTGAAAATAGCAATTCCTGAAAACATCTTGAGCATTTTTATTTAAAAGAGACAGAGTACTATATTTCAAAGTATGGATCAAAACAATTCAAAATATAATAAAGAAAGTGAGTCCGACAAGTGACAAAAATTTAAAATAAAATACATTTTCCAGCTTGCTTATAATAAAATTGGTGTCTGTTTCATTCCATCAATTATAAGATCATCAACATATGACCATGAGGAATCAAATGGTCTGGCTTAATTTCCTCTTCCTATTTAATTATCAAGGAGAAATTTGGTTGCTCTCTTTCACAAATGCTGTTATGGTAATAAAAACAGCCCATCTCTAGCAGTATGTTTCAGGAAGAGGAATTAGGTTTCTCTGATCCTCAGTATTTTGTGTACTGATCTGCCAAAAACCACTTTAAGAAACCCATCTGTGACCTAAATATCCTTAGTGTTAAGCGTAATATTCTGCTGAATAAATTGTGTTCCAAATGCCAAGACTAATTAAAAACCACATCCCCCTTTCTCAATGTCAAAGCAGCATATATACACTAGCGGGTGCCAAGGAAGATACTGCAGCACTTCTGAATTACTAGCTGGGGAAAGGAGGGAGAGGGAAGGACAAAGCTAGAATCAGGATTTAGAAGGGGGGGGGTGGTAATTTAAAAAATCAAAATAAATCCTGAATTAGGGGAGGTGGTTTAAGTTTCAAGTTTTAAAGCTTCTTCCAATGGTTTTATGTAAGAATAATTCTGCAGCTTTGTGTAGATAGATTAATGTTTCATAAAAATTAAAGAATAATAAATGTAAGCCCAATGCATATGTTTTTACAACACCTTAAAATGAACAAGAGCAAGTAAAGCTAAGTATTTGACTTAGAATAGTTTGACTTAGAATAATTCAATAGAATTAAGTTGTAAGCATTGTTATATTTTAAATGCTCTTGCTAAAAGTACATGGTAATGTGTTATCACTGCAAAGTACCAGGGCTTTCTCTCACATTCTGCCTCCTGCCCCGCACCCCGAAGATCAGAAGCAAAAAGGATGCAACATTTTAACCACAAAACACCGTACAATAACAACATGATCTAAACAGTAATGAATTAAAAATAACAAAAGGCAGAACTAGAAAGTCTGAATTCAATTCACCTCAATCCAAGTAATAATAATTATTTATCATAATATCCTGGCTTCTCACATGAAAACCAACAATTTCTTAAATTTCTATTATGTTCCAACTCGTTTTCATCCGTGGGGGAAAACAAAAAAGAAAGAAAGAAAGAAATCAAGACTAGAAATCTAAATAGGACATCTGACAGCAGCTGTCAAAAAACTAACATGAACTAGCCCTCCACACACAATCACACACTGCAGCATTACCTGGAGGATCCATTTCTATGTAAAACATCAAGTCTGTGCCACAATGTATATCTGTCTTAGAACAGTCTATATCCAGGTCTTCCATATTCCAAACAGTATTGTACATTTGTATAAGAGTTTCCCTGGTTAAGCTCAGTTATAAGAAAAGAGTCAGGCTCTCTTTGTAATGGTGTCTTGGAATTCATTTTAAAACCTATAAGGGGCTGCACTGTAACCTATTACATCATACACTCCAGCCAATCAAGTCAGAATAATGTCACCAGACCCCTCCTGCTTCATCATTTTTGTTCTATACTAATCTTAACGCTATTTCAATCTCGGGGAGACTGTACATTTAACAGGACTGCAATGTATGCAAGCTCATCTACTCAAAAAGGTGTTTAATATGACGCTTCCCTCCTAGCACGGAGTTTTCTAATTCATTTTTATGACTCCTTGCAGCATGGTACGTTCCACTGTTGGCAGGTTGACAAAAGCTGATATGCTGCAGCACGTAGCTTTTTTTTTTTCCTTTTTTTTTTTTCTTTCCCCTTTCCCTAGTGCATCTGGGTTTATAGATAGCCAGGTCATTTCTTGGTTTCAAAATCATACGAAGATGTCAAAATTCTACACTTAAGGTACAGTTTATATTCCTTAAGTGGCAAAATAATAAAAATAATAATAAGACCAAGAACTCTAAACCCTGAAGGACATACAAATTTTATTCTGATTTAATTTACTTGAGTGTTTTAAACCCAGAGACCTTAAAATGTACCACTACATCAGAAGTATATTTTTTACAAGATTGCACAGAAAAACTTTCCCCTCTTTGAAATATTTTAAGGCTAAATATAATTGTATGGATCCCTCCCTCCACTCCAATCGAAACAGGCATGAAAGTGAATATTAACAGAGAAGGTAAACATAATTGCCAATGCTTAATGAGAACTAAAGTAATAAAATGGAACAAAACTGGGTAATTTAATATGCCTCTCCAAACACAGATGGTTTATCCATCACAATGCAGAGAGTACAGTATAGCTACAAATTATTCCTCACCCCTATTTCCACCATTACAGTTACTTTGCTACTAATTCTTTCATAGAGTAGAAATCTCATCATGTTTTTTCCTCATTGTATAGCATCTCCTTTTGAAGACCAACATATCATCTCATCAGTATTTAGAGTTAAGACATGGATTCTGTGTACATCATCTCATCAGTATTTAGAGTTAAGACATGGATTCTGTGTACATCTATGATCAATTTCAGCCCCACTGAATTATCTCATGACACAGCTGACCCTACTGTGAGGCCTATGTAAATACCCACTATGAATCAGATTTATCAGGTTCAGTGTATTCTAAAGAAAGACACAACTCTCCCAAGACAAATGGTGCTTATTTGCACAGCTATGCAAGCTAGCAGAGTCCTTGAAAAAATGCCTGCATTATTTTTTTAAATTGTATATCATGCATTTTTAAAAGACAATATGAAGAGTACAGATGGCACCAAAATTTATTCTTAGGATTTTCATCCAATCTGGACACATGCTAAAATGGACACTACAGTCAGAGCCATTGAACTGCTCGCATGTACTTGTACTATATATGTATACCCCACCCCCATTCCAGAGATAACACCTCCAATTCTATTTGTATAAGGTAAAAAGGTACTTAGAAAGATGAAGACACCTACAAAAGGGGGAGGGGTTGGGAATAACTATGCTAAGTAACAATTTTTTTGCTTAATATAAAGCTCACAAACCACTTCCTCCCCTTTTTAAGGTTAAAAATAATATATACTGGTCCCCAAAAGAAAAATTAAAACAATATTCTTCAAAGCAATTTCTCTACAACTTTTCAGTTAGCCAACTCTGGACAGCTACACTTGTACAATCAGGTTAGCACTTAACCCAAACCAGTCTAGTCTGCTGTGATACCATATGGCAAGCCAGTACAGGGAGGACAGAGACAGGTGATTTTCCACTGCCACCCTAGGACCTGGCTTAGGAACAACTTCTAACCAAGCACAATGTAATTATCTCCTTCCTTCTCTTCCAATCCAAATACAGCCTTTCCCTCCTGTCCCTCCACATACACTTACAAAAACTACTCTAATTCACACTCATTCTACTGCTTAAACCTCCCCCCAACTCACAAAAATCACTAAGTTATCAGCAATATCCTAGAGGACAGAATCTCATGCTTTTCAGGAGAGTGAAATCCAAGGAGGTGGGGTGGGGAGAAGACAAATCAGAAACAACTTACTTTGTAAGTTATGCATTGCAAATGTTTTCCTCTGAAATTCCTGGATCCAACAATATGAAAAATCTACAAAGCTATTTTTCCACCAAGAAAATATAAAAAGCCCCCAGGCCTCCCCTAACCGGATCCAGAATTGGTTCCAATCCTGTCTGAACCAATTGAAGGGAGGGGTAGAAAAGTTTTCCTGAAGAGGAATTCTACAGCTTTCAATTAACGTTCCATAAAATCCACTAGGAAACGGCCGAAACATGTAGTCAGAAAAGCTGAGCCCTCCTCCTTCTGCTCTGCTGTGAACAGATGCAATCTCAGTGCAGTCCGAGGAGATCCACTCCTATCTGGCTCATCATTAAAAAGCGAACTCAATTTCAGTACTGTACTGTGGAAAAAAGACTCAGTCGCTGGCACGTCTCTCTCAGATAAAGATCTCAGCTTCATGATTAACTCGGGCAGGTTCAAATATTTGCTGAGCTAGGGATTTCAGGTGGGGGAAGGGAGAAGCCAGAGTCAAAGTAAAAGTTGTCATCAGCTAACAAGTGGCCAGCGCAGGGCTAACTTTCTCGTTTTAGCCGAGCACATGAGAGAGAAGGCCATTGTAAGCAGACCTAAAATAAGCTCTATAACTGGCTGCAGGACTAAAGTAACCGGCAGTCAAGCAAGGCACTATGAGCAGCAAACACAGGAAGTGGTTGAGCTAGTTCAGCAAAAAATAGAATCAAAGCTTTCCTTGTAAAGTTCTGAACCTCTCAGAACACCCCAGGCACATACAGAGTAACTGGCTCACAATCCTGACGGGCGCCTCCTCCTCCTCCACACTTGTGCGGAACCCGCTACTACAGGTGCAATCTGAAGACCCTTATGAAGCAGCTCCGTCCGGGCTGAGTCCATTTAATAGCACTGGCAGGGGAGGGATTAAAAATATAGATTCCAAAATATTTGTAAGGGAGGGTTCCTCAGTAAAGCTATTATTACCAGGCATGAATAGAGCACTTTATGACCATGTGGAAACTTCTTTGCAGTCATTCCTATGAGGTTGATTTTGCCTGACAGTTAAATTGCCACACCATTTTCTAATAATTAAGAGATGTGTCCACATTATGTTTATCTGATGACCACACAGGGCAAAGGACAGGATGGGGAAGACATTGGGGTCAAATCATACCAGAGGATGTTTTCATTTCCTTCGTGTGAGGAAGTTATAGGGAAGAAGGGAACCATGAAAAGTCTAGGCTATGCTGTTAATATGAGGGACATTGATCTGACCGACCAAAGGTATCACAGGTATCAGTGTGGATATAATGTGAGCGCAGGAAGAGAATCTATACCACCTCCTTTCTCCACAGAAAGCGGGGGGGGGGGGGGGGGAACACTCAAAACCAAGCTACAAGAGAAATTATCGTTAAGTATTTTTAGTCACATGCAAATCAGCTAAAACCTACATTCATCTCATGCTTTTCTACTTTCTATTCTGTGGGTATTGTCCTCTTCACTCCCTTTGAAGCTAAAGGGTCTTCCCAATACCCATTATACTTTATCCTTGAAAAACAATCCAGCATTCTATTGAGAGATCACAGTGCTAAGAGTAGAAGTAGCAATGTCTTGACATGTAATTAACAAATACAAACATCAAAAACATGCTTTAGGATTACTCTTATAATGAATGGGGTACTTTGATCAAACAGCTAAAAAGTTTTTTGACATTCAAGAATGACTTGGGAAGCATCCCTCTGTGGACTAGCCTATAAAAATCCAACTTTGCCAATGAAAAAGCACAGATTAATAATTAATTAAATATTGGCCAACTAGTCACAGGGTTAGCATGTAGCTAGCTCAGACACTACTGCACTGAGAGTTGCCATTTGCCTTTCTAAAGCTCATCACCTTAGAAACCTCTTTTCTTTATCATAACTACTCACAAGAGTTATCATGCCTAAAAAATTTTCACTTCAATCAAATGAAAAACTTACAAGATTAAATTACTTTCCAAATCAACCAAGATATTGATTATGTTTCAAAATCAAACTATCCAGCAGAGAAGATCTCTTTTCTTGTTACTGGGAGACAAAAGTCTTATAATACAATACATATTTAGAAATAGTTTGCTTAAATAATTTCTTCATGAAGTCTCTCTGTTATCTATGCAGATGTTATGATATTGCTGAAAATATGGGATAAATCACTTCTCAATGCATCCTTCTCTTTGATGAATACTATTAAAAAAAAAAAAGCGACACACTTCTAATAGCTTAAAAAAGGGAGCCATCTGCTGGCAAAACAGAGAAGTTGTATAACTCTTTTCCTAAAAGAAAATTACAAACTAACTCCAAGGCCATCCCTGATTAAGCTGAATTTTCAAGTAAAGTAAGAGTTTACTTAACTCGATGTGATTCACTATGAAAATCACCTATTACCAAACAGTGAACACAAACGCCATAGATAGATTATCTAACAACCAACAAAATGCCAGCAGGATTCCTAAAGCTATTGCATGCATTTCCTTACTTTTTTAACTAGCACACAGGGTCCAAAAGACAGTCATCTTGATAAAACTTAACGTATCCATAAAACTTGCTCGCATATCAGATCTTAAAAAATAAAATGCATGTCAAAGTTCATCTCCCAAATATTTAACAAGATCTAGTTTAAGAAGCAAACCCCAAAACGTCATCAACAATTCACTTCCTGGAAGGCATACGCAAGACAAAGAATCACCCAGCTTCTATGAACCTTAGAACACCACTAAAAATTTGTTCACAACAAAAAAGTAGTGAAATGGCTATTATTTTACACAAATTTTAAAAATTGTTTTTAAACATACATAAATTTACATACATTTTTAAAAAATGTTTCTAGAACCAAACATGAAAGAAGCAAATATTCAAGCTATAATTTTAAAAAATGCTTCCATATAATGCCAAAATTCTTTCAGTCCTTTAAATCTGACAATATACATTCATATGCCCTTCAGAGAATTGCTGTGAACCTGAAAGTTCTTTTTGGATATACATCCATTGCTTTTTATGACCAGTGCTTAACTAATTGCTAATAATAATTCTAGCATTTAAATAGCACTTTCAGGATTTTGAAGAGTGTTATAAATATCACTTCCTTTTATCTTTGAAATAACCATGAGAGATAGGTGCTATTATTATCCCCATTTTACAAATTAGGAAACAGAGGTTAAGTGACTCTACCAGGGTCACACAATTATTAAGTATCTAAGGCTATATTTGAACTCAGGTCTTCCCCAAACCAGTGCTCTTATCTGCTGCACTGTTGCCTCTCTGCCAAAAGCTATTGCCTCTGTCTTGCTCCCCTCTTCCTCCAAGTCAGGCAAATGGGGAATTCCTAGCCCCTTCCACCCATTTATACCTACAAGAAAGAAGTAAAAAGGTCTGAGGATCAATGAACTGGAAAGTTCATCTGCAATGGGAGACTGAGACCCACAGAACTGAGTGACTCCTCAAGGTTACTTAGGTAGTAAAGAGCAGGGCCAGAATTTGAACCAAGGCCAACAAAAACTCTGAGTTCAGGACTCTTTTCACACTGCCCCACACTGCCCCTCCCTTCAAAGTGAGCTAGAGCAAGCCCTCAATTTACAAACTGTAGTCATAAAGGCAGGCTGATATCTATTTGCATAAGAGCTAGACTTAAGAACTATCAACTTAAAAGTTCCTCCCTTTCCACAGAGATTATTATTCACTGGGTCACAGGAAAAAAAAGTCTGTCTGTCACCTGATGGTACAATGATGACTCCTTCCTCCCAGGCCACTTTCCTCTAACCTCCAGTCACTTTCAGAGGAAGAGGAAAAGCCTGCGCGGGCTAACCAAAAGTAAAACTTATCTGTAATTCTGAAAAGAGAGAAGAGAAGGGGAAACAAGGTGGGGAGAGAGAAAGGAGAAGGAGGAAAAGAAAAAAGAGAGGAGAGGAGAGAAACAGAGTTTGGCTCAAATGCACAGGTATCGATATTCTCCCTCATCTTGAACAAAGCACAACTACACTCTTTCTTTTTCCAACAGAACATGGCAGGTCCTTCCTCTCTGTTCTTTCCTCCTGACCAACCAGGATATCGATTTTTTTAAAAGTTCCATTTCTCCCCTTTGAAACCAGTTTTTGATATAACCAGTCCCATGTTATATCAAAGGCTAGGTCCAACAGAGCATTAGGAAACAGTAAAAAAAAAAAAAAAAACAAAAAACTGTTGCAAGGCCATTCCCTCTGCTCCAGGGCTTGCTTTTATAAGCTTGCTTGAAAATCAGACCCAGGGCATTTAATAAGATTTATGCATCAGGTTCAACCTGAAAGTACTGTATTATATTGGAGGTTAAAAATTAACCTTGACAGTTGCAAGGGGGGTGGGGGGGAAAGGTGGGAGGCAAGGATTAAATTTTCCTCATCTGACTTAAAGGTACAATTTTATACTTCAATTTTTCTACTTTAGTATCTCTGACTATACCAGGAACATCTGTCAATGTCCTTATGACAAGTCCTATTCTAAGCCACAGAAATCTTTAGAGAAACTAAGCTTTAGTAAACTGTGGTTATAAAGAAGATAAACTACAAAAAAATAATTACTTCAAATGAATATACCACCAATCTAGGAGTGTCAGAATAGAGTACAAGGAGCTTTTCAAATGAGAGAGGAGGAAGCAATAGCTTATCAAGCCCAACGAACACCATGCTGCATGCTGGGAAAAGGTATAAAAGCAATATAAGATGTGCCTCCTACAGCTCAAAGACAGACCTGGAGTTGGAAGTGGGTAGGGCAAAGTAATTGATTTGACAGTCAGAGGATGCACGTGGAAAAGCAACCCAGCGTAATACAAAGAGTTCTGAGTTCTGACTTTTATCAAGAAGATGCGTGATCAAATCCTACCTCTGACACTGACTACCTATGTGACCACGGCCAACTCTCTTTAACCCATGAGTTTCAGTTTTCTCTTTTGTAAATGAGCAGGTAGGTGATGCAGTGGATAGAATACTCAGCCTGGAGTCAAGAAGACTCATCTTTCTGAGTTCAAATCTGACCTCAGACACTTACTAGCTGTGTGTCCCTGGACAAGTCACTTCACCCTGTTTGCCTTGGTTTCCTTATCTGTAAAATGAGATGGAGAAGGAAATGGCAAACCACTCCAGTATCTTTGCCAAGAAAATCCCCAATGGGAACATGAAGAATCAGACATGACTGACCAATAACAAAAAAAAAAAAATGGGAATGTAATAACTCTTTATAGTATCTACAACTTCACCAGATTGTGGGGAGGATCAAATAATCTAGGACCATAGATTTAGATATGGAAAAGGCTTTCTGTGCCATCTAGTCCAACCCCTTTGTTTTATAATTGGGCAAACTAAGGCCCAGAAAAGTTAAGTGACTTGTTTAATCTCATAGCTTATAAGAGGCAAAACCAAAATTTGAATCCTGGTCCCCTGAATATTAAATTCGGTACGCTTTCGACTATTTCACACTACCTAATAATGTATATAAAGTGTTATGCACATAGTAAAGCACCATAAATGTCAGCAGCAATAACAATAATAACAAATTTATACTTATGTGATATGTTATAATTATTATTGGAGACATGGATGTGTTTGGGTAGTTAGGGTGATGGTCTTTAACATCAGGCTAAGAAATTTGGACATAATTCAGAAGGCAATAAGGAGCCACATAGATCCTAAAATAAGGAGAGCAAGGTGATACTAATATTGAAAACAGTGTTTAAAGAAGTTTTGGTTGGCAGAATTTTGCAGGATAGATTTTAGTGGGATTTGACAGATCTGCTAAAGATCTGTTACTTAAGTAACATAAGCATGAGATAATGGAGTCTAAATCTAGAGTAACAGTGATGGTGGAAAAGGAGGGGAAGAGTAAATCCAACGCAGCACGGGGAAAAGTCCCATTGGACAAGGAATCAGGACACATGAGATCTGGCGCCAGCTCTACATGAGTATGTCACTGTAAAAATGAAGGAACTGAATCAGACGGCCTCTAATGTCTCAGTCAGCCCTAACGTTCTATGACCACAATACATTTCAAATAAGGAAATAACAGGTTTCTTTTTATTTTTTAACTGTCTAACGTAAGAAACAATACTGCTAACAGTTTTACTTTACTGCCTAACAAAATATTTTATCAGTTACCAGCATCATGATTGGGAGTGTACTGTCACCAGACTAAAAGTACTGAAAGGCAGACTATTTTCTCACATGGACTCTTAAATATCACTGAACTTTTCAATGATTCTGTCCCTTCCCTTAGAAAAATCCTATGCCAAGCTTCAAGGCCCAGCTCCATTCACTCCTCACTTGTCTCCCTCATCTCTGAATCCCTACAGAGTTTAGCACCTGTTCCATACAGTTTGTCCCATCATTATGAACTATTCTGTATCATTTACTAGCTTTCATGCATTTTCTGGACTAGTTCCTACTAGACTGCACTCCTGAACGTCGTGGACCAACCACTTGTGTGTATCCTCCTTCCAACGCCTAGATCAATGCTGGTCAAACAGCATTCAATCTTTTATGATCTGGAATGGCCTCAAAACAGAGGCCCATCCATCTCCTGCATGGGCAGTGTGTAGAGCCAACCAATCTCAGAAACTGTTTGCACACCTCTGCTGCATAATATGTGAGGGCATTCCCCAATGAGAATAGAATAACGCTACATGGTTAAATATCTGTATCTGAATACACCTCCAGGGTCTCAGAACCTAAGGTTTGGGGTTTTTTTCTTTCTACACCTACAGCATGTACACCCTAAGTATAAAAGATCAGCATTTATTTCATTTCAATACTCCTGTCACATTTCCAGATTGGTCAAGGGGTTGGGGAACCTTACAAGGTAGACATTGAGAATTTCTTGTTTGCAGCATTCTGGAAAGGCTGCTCTGATATCTGCCAATTTAAGTTTCAGCCCTCCTGTGATATTCTAGCTAACATAAATGGCTTTATTTATTATTCTTCCACACAAATGCCTGCGCTAATCCTACTATGACATTTCTTCACCAAATGCTAAGAACCGGTATGAACCTTTGTCATAAAATTGCATTACATTATGTATTATGAATACAGGCACAATTTAATTGCTGTGTTTTGTTTAAATTAGGGATTAAAATTATTTAAAGAGAATTACTCAATTTACATAGCAGCCTAACTCTTCCTATGTACTAGGATCTCTCCCACAAATATCATGTGATAACTTCGTAGACCCAAATATAAATCCACTACAGCTAATTCTGCAGGGGAAGGCACTGGTTTTGTGTGTAAGGATATCCGTTATAGAAAGGCACAATATTAATACTACACAACAAATAGTTGTACATACATGTGAACTACCTACAAGAGGATGACATTTTTTATAATGAAAGTGAAATTGCCATGTTACTGTAGGATAGAACAGACTAGTCCAACCCCTTCATTTTACAAATGAGGGAAAGGTTCAGCTTTTACCACTGTACCCCACCACCTCTCAATCGCCAACATTTATACAGTGCTTTAAAATTTGATCTTAAAAACAATCTTGTAAAGGTGTTATTATTCCCATTTTATAAATGAGGAAACTGAGGCCAAGAGAGGCAAACCAAGTTCATAATTTTTAATTCTCAACATAAATTACAATTAACGAAACACAAGTTCCTAGTTCTCCCTAAGTTTCACTTTGGTTAACTTGACCCTTCTTTACCAGGTCCACTCTAAGTAACCAGAATCTCTCGTTTAACCCTTAGTATGTTTTTGTACACAGTAGTATAGTACTGGTATAACATACTAGTTTAAAAAAAAAATTAAATGTCTGTATCTGAATATACATACAGGGTCTTGAAATCTAAGGTTTAGGGGTTTTTCTTCTTTCATCCAGAGCATGTACAGAATAAGTATAAAAGATCAGCATTTACTTCTCATCAATACTACTGACACATTTTCAGATTGGTCAAGGGGGCCGTCAGAGAGAAGCTATCTCAGAGGAGGAAAGATCGAGCTATGATTTCAAATTAAAACTACCGCTCATCAAATCTGTTCCCTGCTCTGTTCAACAGCTGATGGAACATCGACCAGCCTGCTTTCAAAGAACTATCTGGCTTGCTACCACTTGCTGCAGCAAAGACTCTGGCTTTCGATGGCTTGTATTATTGAAAATTTTTTTTTATTCTTCTTGACAAGACATCTCTCTCGGCATACCTGCTTCCAAAACACACACTGCAAAATACTCCAAATTACAGGGTAATTATAAATTCCCTACTTTGTAAGTATTAGAAAGAAAAATAAGAGTGTCAACTACTGAAAGCAACCCTGTTCAAGTAGCCTGTGTGAGAATGAAAGGATACAAGGACCTCTGTACTCATCATTTAAATTCTGAAGTGTTAAAACCAGTGAACATGCACCATACACACTGACTTTTGGCTCAATCTTTATCAATAAATTCATATGCTTTTTAAATGGAACCAAATTCTACAAGAAGCTTATAAATGTCAAGAAAAAGGATGGGGATAAGGCAAGAAAAGCTTCCTTAAATTTTAAGAAAATAAAAACAAAAATGGTAAATTAATATGCTTTTTAAATAGAACCGAACTCTAGAAGAGTCGAGAAAAAGGAAGGAGATAAGGCGAGAAATGCTTCCTTAAATTTAAAGAAAACAAAAACAAAAATGGGGGAAGGGGGGAGGCTGACCTGGGGCAGGCTGTCGTTCATTCCATTCACTTGAGATCAAAAGTTCTATCGTTTTTATTAGGTGCTCGGCATTATCAGAGCTGCAAAAACCAAAGTTTCTTATTAGAAATCTTTTGCTTTTAAAAAAAAAATAGAAAACATACATCTTTTTCTATAAACAGGAGATACAAACATGCAGACCTATTAATGGGCCGGCCCTTTTAAAGCATGTTTTGCCCCCAAAATTGAAGGTGTAGGACCACTTGATCAAAGGGATGACCAACATTTTTACACACATACAGACACACACACACACACACACACACACACACACACACACACACACACA
>NW_020954550.1:6894222-6923467 GCF_900497805.2 Vombatus ursinus
CACACACACACACACACACACACACACACACACACACACACACACACTTACCCTGTGATGGGAAATCTGAAAAGCATAGGGCTGAAAATTTCAGAGAGAGATCTTGCGTTCAAAAGATTTTTGCTCGAGGCTTGGCAGAGTTTGAAGAAATGTTTTAGCAAATACTGAAGCGTGAGCCCATGCTGATGAGGTATGTGAGGAGTCCTCATAAGCTTCTTTAGCATCTGGACATAATCTTCTGTGCTCTGTAGTTCTACAAGGAGAAACAGAAACTGCTTCAGAGATCAGCAAACAAGCAGCCAGGAATTGTTCCCACTCTCTGCCAGGTACGAACAAGAGCAAAGTTAACGCCAGTTTTCATGAGGAGCGGGGTATTTGTTCTTCTCATTAGAAAAACTGTCTCTGTGACAAAGTAAGATCTTCTTAAGCCAAATGGAAATCTAAGAGACACTTGGCACAAGCCACAACCGAGTGTTCACCGGTGGGTGATTGGCTAATTTGGAGATGTACCCGATAAGTAACAGGTTCTAACTTTTAAGGTTACTAACCACGATATCCTGTCCCAAAGAGCACGTGATGAGAGCATTAGCTCCTCGCTGATTTCCATCTTTTGTGAACATACACCATAATGATCATAAAAAAAAAATCTGAAATGGGCATACTCATTCACCAGTCTCCTGTCCCAATTCCTTGAAACTACCACTGAACCTCTGAACACCGTGTCCTCTGCTGATAGTGAACTTTGCCAATATTGATAAAAGGTTAACAATTAGCCATTTCGACATGTGGACACATCCTTCTGGGTAAACTTCTATTTGATGCCTTTGTGACCAGGGTACAATAGACAATATAGTTTCATGGGGAAGAAATGAGCCACTTAATATTAATCTTTTCTTATTCAGAAAGGAGAGCTTACTAAGCATCTACTGTGTGCAAAGCACCTTTAGAACTTACATTCTACTAGGGGGATACAGGAGTAAGCTAGATGGCTGAGTGGATAGAGCACTCTGCCTGGAGTCAGGAAGACTTTGAGTTCAAATCTGACCTCAGACATTTACGACTTGTGTGTCCCTCGGCAAGTCACTTAATCTCTATTTGCATTAACCCACTGGAGAAGGAAATGGCAAACCACTCCAGTATCTTTGCCAAGAAATCTCCACGGACAGCATCAGTGTGCTAAGGTTCATGGGGTCATGAAGAATTGGACATGATTGAACGAGGGGGATATGACAGAATCACAGATAATACAGGGTATATACACAACATAAACGCAGTACATCAGGGGGGACTGGTGGAAAGAGAACACCCGGGGAATAAGGAACAGCTTCCTGAAAGAGGGAGACAGAGCACTTGAGCTTTGAAGGGAACTAGAGGGTCCAACAGTCAGAGGTAACTAGGGAGAGTATTCCAGGTAAAGGAGACAACTTATGCAAAGATGGAGGTAGGAGAGGTGGCTTCACTGGGCTGCAGCACAGTATGGAGGTGCAAAGAAAGTGCAATCAGCCTGGAAAGTTAAGCTGGCTCTACACACAACATTTAATTAAGTTGAGATCTCTAAATGCATGTTTAATTGAGTTGTCTAAAAGGGGAAAACCAACCTTGTGCTACAGAAATCATTTCACTGTAAATTGTCCCTGGAATGACAGGGCTTGGCAGATCCAGGAGATATCTCTTGAAAGCGTCTGACAGGACCTGCACATCAATGACATCAAAGTCCACTGAAGAGGCATCTGTAAAACAAGAAGAAATACATTTTTTTAGATGCCAAGAATTCTAACATATCTGCAGTCTTTTAAAATATCTGCCTCCAAAGCTGCAAACCAAAATGTAGTGATAATAAGAGCAGTAAAATGAAGGAAGGTGGTAAGAGGCTTGGTATCTCAAAATGTTACTCCAGAGTCTCAAATTGCTGTGATGGTCACAAATACACTGCTTGAACCCTACAAATCAACACAAATTTATCTTAAATTTTTTGGAAAAATTTACTATTAATACGTTATAGAATTTCAGTAACTGTCAACCATCAGGCTATCCATGCATTAGTTCATAAAAAGATTAAAGCTGTTTTTCCTGACATTCAACAAAGATTTATGAAACATCTACCATATGCAAAGTAATAACAATATGGCTATTTGGATAGCCACCCAAAGGAACTTCTAGAACTACTGTTCCAGAGACTTGAGAAAAAGGCTAAGCAACACTATGGCAAATTATTCCCAATAGGTACTTAATAAGTACCAGAATCAAATCCATGCAAGACACCAGAGGTAAGTAAGACCTCACCTTCACAAAGTTTACATCCAGTTATAGAAACCCAACACATACATAAAATGATAAATACAATAATAATCAACAGTAAGTATTTATTAAGCATCTACTATGTGTCAGAGATTGGGAATCAAAAGAAAAAAATTTTACAATCCTTGATCTTTTGGGAGGAGACTTCCATGTACATATTTAATAAATACATGCAAAGTAAATATAAGTTAATTTTGGGGGAGAGGGGTAGGAACTAAGTTGGGGGGGGAGCAGAATCAGAAAAGTAGGATATGGCATCTGAGTTGAACCTTGAAGGAAATGGAAAGGAAGCAATGCATAAGAAAGTTGGGGAGTTAAGTTGTAGCCCTTTAGTGAAAGGTTTTAAATGTCAAATAGAGTTTTTATTTGACCCTAGAAATAAAAGGGAATGACTAGAATGTATTGAATGGGGGAGTGACATAGTCAGACCTGTTCTTTAAGAAGACAACTTTGGCATCAGAAAGGAGAATTGGAGAAAGGAGACACTTGAAGCAGGTAGACCAATTAGAAAGCTATGGCAATAATTCAACTGCAAATTCCTCATAAATAGCAAAGACAAGGAATTCAGGGAAAAGCCACTAAGGCCTGACTCAGCTGAGAAAAGTTTCTTAGAGGAAGGGTAGCTTGAGCTGGGCCTTGAAGGACTTACGCAAGAGGAGGTGGTGAGAGAGGATATTTCAGGCAGGAAGAACAATGTGAGGGAAGTAAGAAGCAGGAATGCACGTGATATTTGAAGAGGGTGTCAGGAAAGAGACATCACAGTGATAATAAATAAATAGTCTTGTTTGGCTGGTGATGAAAGTTTGTCAACAAGGTAATGGGAGATTGAAGAGTGAGGGTAGGTTGAGGCTAGAAATTTTATAGGGGGTTAATAACTATGGACTTCAGACTTTTTTCCTATAGGCAATAAGGAATCTCAGTAGGTTTCTAAGAAACAAAGTAGTCTTTTGGGAAGTTTAATCTGGCACTGGTATGTAGAATCAATGTGTAAGATGGTAGCAACCAAGATGGTGGCCAGATGAAGAGGGTCTAGACTGGGGTGACGGCAGCTGGAAGGGGCAAATGTAAGACATTACAAAGGAACCGGTGACCATGTGGATATGGGAGATGGGATGTCTGAGGCAAAAATCAAAAATGATGCTGGTATTTTGAGCCTCAATGGTTGGGATAATGGGCAATAAATACCTAAGAAAGTTCAGAATCACTCCAAGATTGCACAAAAAATAGAAATGGTACCCTGAAAAATCCCTTACCATACGCCCAGTTCGGCTCCCCAGCAAACCACCTTCTACGAGGTTATGACACGTGTAGTACAAAGTGTAATAAGAAAACAGACACAATAAAGAGCACCAAGACAGATTCAACTGGTATGAAGCAATGGGAAGTAAGAAAAAATATTGCAGTTTGTGAGGTAGTATTTCAAACCACTTCAGACCCTACCAAGAACAACTAACCACAGATTACATTTGTACTTTGTGTGGAAAGGCCTGTGGGTCACACATTTGACTCGGCTGGCCCTAAAGAAACAGAGAGGAACAACAGGAGCGTCTCTTCAAACAGAAAAAAACTGTAGAGGACATGGAGATTAGGGAGATCTTACTGACCGAAAACTGACCCTTCTGAAGCTCACCAGCACAGCCCATCCTCAAGCTGTGGAGAGGAAAGAGGCACCCATCAGGTTTTGTGTGGTTCTCAATCACTTACCTAAGGAAACAGGGATCCTGAGAAAAGCTACTGTCTACCCCATCCCCAGGCAAGCAGGCACAAGGCTCGCTGTAGGCTTTTGACCTTAGGATTTCAAACGTCAAACCTTGGAGACCTGAGACTAAGATGCCAGACAAGCTACTCTTCAGTGACAATCTTCAAACAAGGCATACTTTGACACGCCAAAGATCTCACCAAGATGAGTTACTCTCTCCAACATGGCTGACTACCACCCATCCACACTTTCTGGTCCTTTGCAACTTTTTGGCATCCTCCTATAAATGCTCTACAGGAGAGTCACCCAATGTGCTAAGGGCCTTTCCCTAGATCTTTTCTTGTTAAATTGGTATCAACGGAATGAAGAGAGTTTATCTGTCACCACCTATTAAAGAAGAGAGTATGGCATAATGGATGGACAGCTACACCTGATGGAGTCAAAAAGACTTGAGTTCTAACTCCACCTCTGACATTTACAGCTAGATCCTGATTAGTGCAAAAAAAAAAATGAAATGGACATATGTATTCTAATTTGTGCTATCTGAAGTTAATGATTGTGAAAAATATAGCAAGTGATGGAAATACGCAGCCTAAATTCAAATAACATGACCACTTCATCAAATTCATTATTCACACTAATGGGGACTAGCTAACTGTACTACCTAGAAGATATATGGGCCAGTATGCTAAATATTCAACATATTTGGGAATGGGATGGGAAACTAAGGCTCAGAGATGTTATATGGCTAACATCTATATCTATGTATATGTATATCTGTGTTCGCATGAGATATCTAGAAAGCATTTTGCAAAACTCTAGATCATCATACAAACATAAGGTATTACCCCTGACACCTTCTATATGACTAGCCTACCTCCTCTTTCAGTTATACATCTCTTTGGTGATCTTTTACACTGCTCGTGGTATATGATTCTTAATTGGTGATACACTTAAGCCTATTTATGCTTATCATGTATCTCCCTGTTGTCCTTTGACTGATCCCTAGTTTTAATTCATCACAAACTACAGTATTCCATGATTTACAATTATATAATATAACTGGAAGAATATTAGTGGGAAAAATGGGTATCTGCTTCAGAGAGAAAATTTGAGTCATTAAAAGTACTGCTTATTTTTTTTTTCCAATTTTTGTCTTTTTGAAGCACCTACTGTATTCTGGGAAATACAAAGACAAAAACAAAACTGTGTTCTGTCTTTGAGGAGTTGACATTCAGATAAAATTAAAGTTCAGACTCTCAAATGAGTTAACAAAATTATTTAATGATTCACTATTTCCTGTCTTTTTTATATTGAGAATTTGGTATTTGTAACACTACATATTTTTTAATACTATCAGTCTTAAAAGTAAGTATGTACATGCTTGCCCAATGTCCCTACAGACTGGTACTTGTTAGCATGTTTCTGGTCTCCTGCATACTTAAATAAATCTGTTTATTTGCCTAACAGATTACTACTATTAATTTTACTATTTGCATGATTAGATGCTTCCCTTTGTAGGAAAACCTTACACTTGCCACATAAACTTTCTAGAAGACACTGAATTTAGCACTCCAAATGTACTTCGCATATCTGAGTACAATGTGAATACACAGAAGCTTCTCTGTATATAGAAAGCTAACTCTGGGAATAATGACTGGGGAACCGTGCAGTAAAAGAGTATGCCAATAAGAAATAAGCCAATTTGAACAGCAAGTTTTAAGGCCCAAAGTTCATTCTATAAGACATACTATTTTTAACTATTCTTTAAAAACATTATTATTACTCCTTTAATAAATGTGTGTGCTTTTAAAGTACTTCTTCCCTTGAGACTCATTTGTTCCATTTGTGATACTAGCATTAAGTACTCTGTCCCATAATTACTTCAGACATAAACCCAAAAAAACTTAAATAATTTACAGGCCTGAAAACACTCATTTCCTCTGTTCCCTAAATTCTTCACCAATCTTATTATAGTTCACTAATTATGCCTCTCAACCATTATGCTCCTTGATCTCTAAATTTTTTAAAGATGCAAATTATCTTCAATTAAATACACACACACACACACACACACACACACACACACACACACACACACAGAGACCCCAGAGCATAAAACCTCAGATGAGCATTTGGCAATTCACACAGCTAGACGCAAAGCCATGCTCTTCCAAATTTTGATTAAATAGCTCTTCCCCAAATCTCCCTCTGGATCATACAACTTCATGAAAGAGAAAATGTGCTGGAAACTTGGCTCAGGTGGTGTGATCCCAAGTTTGGACTGAGGCAGCCTTCTCTTCTCTCTGGCAACAATGAATGTACTACTGTGGTTCAGCATCCCAACAAAGAATCCCCAGAATATCAGCAACAGAAAGAATCTTGGTGATTGCTGCATCATTCCCCTCATTTCATTGGAGGAGGAAAGCAGAGACTCAAATTGGTTTCCTTCCACCGGTGCTTCTCAAGGACCTCAAAGAGGTCACCAACTTAATCTCACAATATTTTGGTTACACAAACTCTGGTTCTTGTGCCAATAACATGGCATGAAGATATTTATTGCTAACCTGGTTCACTTCCATACATGGTTTACCTTAAGATCTAATCACCAATTTCAGTGTATCATAGACTTATCATGAATCTCTGATGTCTGTATTTCCTCTGACCTTTATACTATTTAACAAATTTTCCTATCTAAAACACGAAACTCTACATTAATTGCCTAGCCTAAGAAACAAATGTTTCTCTGATCCTTTCCTAAGTTTCTCTGGTGAAGAAGGAACAAGACTGGCAGTGTTTTAGCCACATTCTTTCTAACTTCCAATTACCTACATAAACCTAACAGAACAATTTCCCCCTGCCTGTTCAAGAGGGTTCTTCACTGGGTCATGGCATCACAAAACATTCATAGGACAGAGGTGAAAATGACCTTTAAAAGTTACTCACTTTACACATGAGGAAACTAAGGTGGAGAAGTGACTTAATTGAAACCAAAAATGAGCTAATTTGTCCAAGGCCACTGTTGAACTAAGAGGTATAATCAGGCTTTGACTTCAGTTTCTCTGATTCTACACTTGGTACCAGGCATTTTTCTCTGTGGCGTGGGATACTTTCTAATTCCAGGGCCTTTCCTTTCCTCTGCTATTCCCCGGGAGTTTGGGGAAGAACCAGTGGGCTTGAAAAGGACCCCTCAAAAGTTACTATCCATGTGACCTGAGGTAAGTCCTTCTACCTCAGTTTCCTCATCTGCAAAACGCGGGAAGAGAGGGACAGGGCCCTGGTGTGGACTAGAGAGCCTCTGCTATCCCTTTCAGTCATAAATCTACAACTTGACAATTCTATTATCCTTGATGACAGCTATTTTGTTGGATGATCAGCATGACCAGTACGGACAAGTAAAAAAGATGAAATTAAATTTGATAAATAACATAAGATGCTGTCTTGGGAAAAACTAGATTTCTGTAAAGGCATTTTAAAAAGAAAAGCCTGCGTTAAAATTTCACATTCTATCTTAGACCATTTGAGCAAAAGAAGGGGAAAAAAAATATAGACCAATAGTCATACAATCCACCTTTTTTCCACGTTTTTTTTTAAACAGGAAAATAAAAAACAAAGCATCTTTGTGCTTTATACAGGGCAGCTTCCTGATAAAAAGCTGCTGAGTGAAGAGTGCCTTCGCTACTAATCATATGAATACAGTTAAGATAAACATAAGTGATACTTTAAATCCATCAGAAAAGTTCTTTAATATTCCAGACATTTCAAATTAATCAATATCACAAAGTTCTGATATTAGGCATTTTCATTCAAAATACTGAATTTTAGCCTGAAAATGTATTTTTTCAAATAGAAATTTTTTTTAAAAAAATCAGAAAATATTTCTATCCTTCATATGTATTGTAACAACTGCTTGGCACATAAGTAGGTTTGTTGAATAAAGTAAAAAAAAACAAAACAAAAAAAAACACAGAGGAGCATAATTCACAGAGAGAAAGAGAGAGACAGACAGACAGATGGACAGACATATGTGTGCACATACGCACACCTGGACAACATTTACGATTAAATCTTAAAGGAAAAATATACTACTACTTACTGTGATAGTGATTATGTTGCTTATAATGTTATATTTACCTTGGTGATTCCGAAATGCACAGTTGGCAAGTTTGGAAGATAGATGACAGGAGAAAGGCATAATAAAAACTGTAACTTACTCAAGCTATCTTTATGGCATTATGAGAATTACCTTGACAGCTCTCTCACATCCAATCACTTTCTAAATGATGTTGGTTCCATCTCCTCTATTGTCCCTCCCCTCCTACTTCTTCCCACTGTCACAGGACCACGTTACCCTCAGCCTGTACTACTGCTAACAGTATTTTCTGTGGCTTTATTAAGTCCCTCCTTCCAAGTCACTTTTCATACGGCCTCACCACCTTTTTTGTGCACAGATCTGCTCAAGTCAATCCTCTGCTCAGAAATTGTCCATGATTCCTTCTTGTTACCAAAATAAAGCTCAAACTCCTCGGACTAGCATTCAGGTCCTCCCCTCTGGGATGAGCCTTATCTCACACCATTTACCCTCGATGAACTCTACAATGCAAACCTGACATCACGTTGCACTTTCTACTCCCACTCATGCCCTGTGCTTTGCTCATGCTGCTTGCTTATGCTCAGGATGTCCTCCTTCCTGCTCGGTGCTTACTCATCTCTCAAAATTCAATTCAAACCCCATCTCCTCCATGAAGACTTATACCAAGAGAGCAATACACTTCTACCAAGGCAGACCACACAGAGTACTTTGTTTTACCACTCTCCATGTCATAATATGTATTAGTTTTCTGAGTTTTCATCTTATCTCCACATCAGCCTCTCCCCAAGGTTAAGCTTTGTGAGGGCAGCCATCACGGCTTAACTAAATTGCATATTTTCCCCCAAGGCCTAGGTAAATGTCTGATGAACGAATGAATGAATGAATGAGGGGTGTTTTATGTTGATATGGAGAAGATTACAGAGTTGTTGTTATTATAACAGCTACTAATACTTCTAACTGAGGAAAAAGTGAAAACCTAAAATTCAATAAACTCCAAACTGATCAGTAAAGATAAATATTACTGTGTAGATTAATGTTAGAATAGAATACAGCATAGGACAGATGGCCCACAAGTAAAGTAGAGCACATACAAGGTAACTGTTCTGTAATAGCATGCATTAGCATGTTGAAGACCCGTGATTTCCTACAAAGAGCCAATATGGTCCACTCAAGCATAAGAAGTGTCTGAAAATCACAGAAGTCAGTAACTCAACCTATGGTTACACAGAGTCAGAGTTTGGATTTGAACACAGGTCCTCCTGACTCTAAGTTCAGTCCCCTCTACCCACTATGCCAAACCTACCTATCTGATTTAGAGGTAGGTGACTAATTTGTAGGGTGAAAGGAGGGAAGACACAGAGTTCTTCAGTACCAATTCCCTTTCTTGGCTAGTTATCACTAGTAACCATGAGTTTAGTTACTGACTTTATGTCTAAATTATGTACCCATCTTGACCTTATTTTGGTATACAGTATGAGATGTTGGTCTGTACCTAGTTTCTGCCATACTGTTACAAAAGACATTTCTTACTTAATCTATTTCAGGTGATGCATAACACAAAATGGAAACTGAACTTGGTGTAAATCTTACTGTTGGGGTATCCTTACTCATACAAAAAGAGAGCTTAAATGCATCTAGCTTAACTCCTGACAGCACACAGGGAAAAGAGGGAGGGAGAAAATTTAGAACTCAAAATTTTTTAAAAATTAATGTTAAAAATTATTTTTCATGTAATTTGGGGGGGAATTATTAAATTTAAATTTAAAAATTACTAAAAAAAAAAAAAAAAAAAGAAATATCCTTTGTGTTATATATGCTCCTAGATCTGAGATACTTACCACAATCAAGAAGCTGCCGGAGTTCAGCTAAGCTGCTTGAGCTCTGGGTTCTGTACAAAGTTGGACATTCCAGGCCTAAAACACAAAAAACAGTTTGTGTTTGTAAAAAAAAAAAAACAAAAAAACAAAAAAAAAACCAATGTTCTTGGAGAACCCATAACCACAAGCTGTCCTTCTATCATGCTCCAGACTCTTCATCATAAAGTCTCACTCCAGCCCTAGAAACCACACATTCAAAGTACCCTCTTCCCCTTGCTTCTGTCTCTGATAGGATAGCTCCTCCCAAAACCCCCATTTAAGGAGGACACCCCCAAGCCATCTATATCTCATTCGTCCCCAGGCTGTATCCTGGACTCCCTCTACCAGGCTCCCACAGCCCAAACCTCACCTTTTAAGCTTCCTTTTATGTGTTGTCTCCCCCATTATACATTTTTCTTTTTATATCTATATTTACAGTGTCTGGCACATAATAAATACTTAATAAATACTTGCTGACCAACTGAGAAAGGCACTCCCATTTCCCATTAATATCTATTTTTAAATTCTAGAAAAGGTATTTTACTCTATATGTCTTAAAATGTTGTAAAGGTCAAATCCTGCAACAAGCCTTTTGAATGGCAGTGATTTGCGAGCAACTGTGTAGGCACAAGTTATTTTACTGCTATATACAGTGTGGGCAGAAATTATTTAGTAATTGTCTCCAATACTTCAAAAGATCTATGACATCCCTGACGTTGGAGCTCCCTCCACTGACTTAGACCTCAATCTATCTATGATGACTTAGAAAGGAGTAACTTACAATTCCACAAATTGTAGTGGCCAAAAAAAAATTGATAACCATGTTAGCCTACCCTCTGCTGATGAGCTTATCCATGCTTAGCTAGGCTGGGCCTCTTAAAAGAGATACCAGAACCCTAATACATGAAATTTTTCTAATTTGTTAGGTCCCACCAGAACTTGAACACCATGGGCAAAGGCTTTGAAAACCCAGGATCACCAGCATATCTGTCTTTAAATCTCCAAGCCTAAAGCTCAGTTGTAGGCACTAGCAGGTACTTAATATGTGCATGTTGATTAACTGATGAGGCACTGGAGGACAAACTTCATTTGATTGCAAAAATCAGATGAAAACTATTTTCTGGTACTTGAAGTTTCTAGTACTTCCTTCAAGACTAAGTAAGAAATGCACAAAGAAGATCAATGACCCAAGGCCCTATCAGGCAGAATTAGCATGCAATCCTAACACATACCTTTCTTTTCTATAGCTTCCACTAACTTAATAAGGATTGGTGGAGCAACTGCAGAAGAGGAAAACTGCTCTGTGAGGTCTAGAAGTGTAAAACCTAGAAGAAAAAAAAATTGGGGACAGGAGTTAAAAATGTTGAGTTTATAAGTCACAAGACAAAAAGTTAATTTTTAAAACAAGAACTCAATTAATTTTATCTACTCTCAACCTTAACAAATGTATACTGTCAGTTCTATATTCAAATGAAGGCTTCATGCCATCACTGTTGAATACTCGAGTCTGCACGTATTCATTTTAGTCAGAAGAGAAATATTGAATGGTTTCTGAAATGCTAGTGTTTATGCAACAATTTTTTTAGGGTTCACTTACATGTGAAAAAAACCCTACAATACTACAAAAACACTTTAGACGATGCTATTCACACAAATATTTCTTTCTTTGACACTGCATATGACATTTGGTATTCTATCACCAAAAAAAAAAAAAGTGAAAATCTTTTGGCAGTGAAAGTAATTTTTCTCACAGTACGCCAGAGGAGGGAGCTAAATACTTTCTCCACAAAGTTGTCAAACCATAGACTGTAGAAGGAACAGACTCAATATGAAAATCTCTACAGGTGTGGTCAATATTTTGCAAAAATTCACCCTATTTCCATTTAGACTTTGGACTTTTTTTTTTTTTGGTGACTCACTATATGCTTTTATTTGGAAATAGATACTTAATATAATCTATTTTTTTTTCCTTTTTGTGTTAAACATTCCCTGGGTCTTAACCAAGTATTCTTTATGAGAAGCAATACATACTAAAATGGCCCACACAAATTTCTTCAATTAAAGCTTGTGCTTCAAATACAAACAGCCTAAGAATTATATATTTCTCAATTACCATGATAGAACACCATGCAAATCTATCTCATTAAATATCAGCTTTTTGGAATTATCTTTAAAATGGCATTAGATCATTTTAATTAAATCTATACAGTCAGAGACTTAAGAAATTTTCAGGCAAGATTATATCACATGTTGGCTGGAGACTCGAGCTATTAGACAAAACAAACAAACAACAACAACAATAACAACAAAAAACTAAACACAAAAAATCATCCAGGAGCTGTGCATACAGAGTCAGAGCCCAGGAAATGTCAAAGAACATTCTCTAGGTAGAGGCATAGCTACATCCACAGGGCCCCTATCCCTTCACCTTCTTTTGTCTCAAAGTTTATAAGCTCATCCTTGTTCCTTCACCCTGATGGGAAATGTCTCTGCTGTAAGGAATAGAGTATTCCTGCTACAGAAATAAAC
Source organism: Vombatus ursinus (assembly GCF_900497805.2). Lineage (NCBI taxonomy): Eukaryota > Metazoa > Chordata > Mammalia > Diprotodontia > Vombatidae > Vombatus > Vombatus ursinus. The sequence continues at coordinate 6,906,698 of NW_020954550.1, forward strand.
TTCATAGACAATTTTGTTGGGACTCACCTAATCTGTAAGAAAACCGTGTTTCTTTTCCTTCTAAAATCTGTGGGTGGTGGCACAGTGGATTGAGCCTGCAGTCTAGAAGACCTCAATTCAAATCTGACCTCAGACACTTACCAACTTTATGACCCTCGAGAAGTCTCTCTGTCTGCCTTAGTTTCCTCAACTGTTAAATCAGGATAACATCACCTACCTCCCAAGATTGTTGCTAGGATCAAATGAAAATATATTTGTAAAGCACTTAGTACGGCGCCTGCTACATAGTAGGCACTAAATAAATGCTGCTTCTTCTCTTTATATTTAGAAAAGCAGGGACATTTAGAGATAAGGCATCCTTATTAAACAATGGGAAATTTCTGACAATAAAGTATATCTGAGGATAACCATTTGAAATGAAATGCTGAGCAAAGCAAATTCAAGTTAAGACAATAAAAGGATACACTATCTCCCAGCTATCTCCACATAACACACACAAAAAAGGGAATGCATCTGGAAAATAGACTCTATTTAAAAATGCTACAAAGTGAAAGCAAAAAGTCCCACAACGCTTCATTTCTCAAACAACACAACACAATCCACTTCTCTCTACCTCTATATTATGTGATATTACCAGATCACATTGACCCTGCTCACCACAACCAATTCTTATCTTCAACATGGATCATTATAAGTAAAAGCAAAAGAATGTTTATTATATTATATAAAGATTATATGTAAAAATCAATACAGATAATTACATGTAAAAACAATGTTACCAGAGAGTGAATTATGTTTTAAAAATCTCAAAATTTTCTATTTTCAACTAAAAAAAAAAAGACTGAAGAAAAGTACAGATTAAAAAGTGAGGGAAAAAAATCCTGAGGCCAAAGGAAAGCCATCAATTTGGATTCCCTATACCTTCAAGACTCAAGCACAATAATAATATAAAGAGCTGACATTTTATATAAAGTTTTAAAAGTTTACAAACTACATTAATGACTTCATTTGATCCTCAAAGCAAACTTGTGAAATCAGTTGCTATTATCTTCTCTTAAGAGTTGAGGAAAAACTAAGATAGTTGAATGACTTGCCCAAGGTCACAAATTTAATAAATACCTAAAGGGGGATTTGAACCCATGCATCCCCAGCACACTACCCATCACTTCAAGTAAGCATAAATGGGCCTCCTCACACCAAAGGCAGAACTAAGTTGATGTAAAACATTTTAATCACTGGCTAAAAACTCTACTCCCACTCTTCCCTTCCTCTTTACTTCCTTATTTTCTTTTTTGAAATCTGCGAAATGGAGACAATCAAATAAAACTAAGAGACTACAGAAGAAAGGGTTCATAAAGATTCCTTTGGAAATCTTTGCAATTTAATTATTTTGGCATTAAGAAAAGCTGGTGGTAAGAAAAAGCACTGATTTCACCCAACTGTGATTTTAAAATATAAACAGATCCTCTGTGGATAATCACTATAATGATAAGATTGGGAAGGAAAAGAAAAGGGGATGTTTATGTTGCCAAATTTACAGTAAATCTATGCTTACACATTAGCTTTGAAAACTACACAAAAAATAATTGACTTCAAATAGATTTTGGTGTTGTTCCCCTCTGGGTCATTTCAATATTTCTGCAAGCCAAGAGATCAATTTACTTACCTCTACCAAGTTCCTTACTACTTTGGTCTACTCCAAAACAAACAAAAAACCCCCACAATATGGTGATATTAAAAAAAAAAAAAGATACCTGCCACAGTATGAGTAGATAGAGCTGGCTTTGAAGCCAAGAAGACCTGGGTTCAAGTCCTGCCTCTGACACATACTGGCTATAGGTGACTCTGAGCAAATCATGTAATTGCTCAAGGCTCTAGGCAACTCTCCAAGACACTTAAATTGCAAAGAAGGTATCTACCTGCATTAGTAAATGGAGTTCCTCCCCAGGGAGTTCCACATTTCAAAGAAATCACGGTCTAATTCCTATCCCTAGCCTATCTCCCAAGGTACTGCAACATTCCTTAAAATTCACATAGGTTGCCCCTGAAGAAATTTTGGAAGTTTAAAAGAATGCAGCAAATTTTTGTCTATAAATTCACTCTACATACTGTAATTCAACTGTTCAAATGCCTGAATTATCCAGGCTGCCTGCTGAAAATATGCAACGGGAGTTTTAAAAGGTACCATTTAACAGAAGCAAGGTGACACAAGATTTCAAGAACTTCCTATTCACCATTACAGCTTACGTTATTAAATCTATTTTCCTTGAGAAGTCTCATAATTGTATGACAACATCTACCTTAGGCATAGAAGTTCTTCAAGAAACACAATAAAATAAAAACAAGTGTGTCTTTAATCCACCCCCTCCCAAAAAGCCAGTTATTCAGCACCCATCCTTTTAAGAAATGAAGACCAGAAACAATAATCACTAGGAAGATCACCAAATTTGACAAGTGACCTCTTAAACAGTAACTCTCTGATAAAGCACCACAATCATAAAATCTCATGACATTAAATTACTACTAAGACACAAAGCCCATTTTTATTCCGTAAACTCTCTAGGTAAAAGAAGTAGAACAGAGTCCAGTGTTTGCAAAGTTTACAAATGTTGAACTTTTGTAAGCATTTCAAAACATCCTCAACAAACTTTGGGTGAGTACCTGACTGAGGACTATTTTGGAATTCCAAAGCTTAGGCAAGGGACTAAATTGTGGAGAATCAAGCCTGCTTCCTCAAATCTGTGCAAATTTGTGAATTCCTTTAACTACACCTCAGCAACAGATTTCATTTCACTGAATTATTTCATAAGAAAAGCCATCAGCATGCTTGAAGAAAAGGAACAGCAGAAGAACTAAAAGATATGAATCTCATTCTCTCTAAGTATTAAAAGGCAGGGGGTAAAGAGGCTACCATGTTTTCTCTTCATCATTTGCAAGGACAAAGATGACTTCGGTCTCCCAAGATGTTGGAAGATTTTGGAGGACATGTCAAATGGTGCGTTTTCCACGAGTTCTATTTTTTTCCTCCTTTACCCCAATGACAACCAAGCATGTGAAAGAGGCCAGGCTTTCCTGCAATCTTGGGGCTCTTCTCAAGCTGGTAACACTGACAGGCCTGAACAGTACTTGGGCAGCAGCAACAACGTGTGGGAGATGGGAGCATACCTTATACTAAATGTTGCCAACATAGCTACAAAGTGCAAGATGAAACCAGCACACAGCTGTACCTTTTGGAGGAGTTCTCAATAAAAAGAGATGTTTTAGAGTGCCTGGCAGAGGCAAGTGGAAAATTAAAGCTAGAATACTGACTAGCTTCAGAAATGTTTGAGCCAAATCTTTCATTATGGATGGAAGCAGTATAAAAGTGGGCAGAAACTACCATGAGCTTCTTAAACTGTAAAAGGATATAACATGAAAAGAGGTTCACATAGAAAGTGGGAACAAATATCTGTCAGATGTTACTTTACATAATAACTGTAGCTAAGTCCAAATTCCATCACCATTAAAACTGATTGGATACTTTGCTACACCTCCCTTAAAAATGCTTTTGAGGAATACAAGACTCTCAGGATTCAGTGAGCCTAAGAAATCCAAATTAGGGTTAGAATACAAACTGTGATGCAAAAACACATGCTGCAGACTTCTGATGTACCTTTAACAATAACACTTTATAGTATCAAATGTCACCCAACACATCCGGGACCCTCACTGCAATCTTCCTTCCTCATGGGGTGGGAGGAGCTGCTCAAATACCTTGGGTATAGTGAATAAAGTTAACAACAATGCAAGAACTTGATTTTAAAATTTCAGGGGGCAATTTTTTTTTAACTTGATCTGAACACTGGTTTTATACCTAATTATCTGGAAAATTTCAAGGAAAAAGTCATTTCATTCAGGCAGAAACCTGTATTACATTTGAAGACCTTAAAACTGGACCGGCTCAAGTTCAGAGCGCTGGAAACTTTTTGCAAATTCATCCAAAATAAAAAGACATGAGTTCACTGAAGAAGTCATGACTAAAATAAGCATCAGTTTATTTCCACCCTCTCCCTCCACCATATACTGATTTTCATTTTTATTTTAAAATGCTTGTAAACTTTGGGTAGTCTTGAGTTTTGTATTTTAAGAGGGAATAAGACATTACTCTGCAGAGTAAAAAAAATACGTATTTTGAACTGATATGGCGCAAGAAGCATAAAGAACTCCTTTCTCTCCCTCCTCACAGTGAGAAAAAAAAAGAGGTCCAATCAAAATTGTATGTCAGACTTGCAGAGAGAATTTATGCATTTAATTAGCAGCATCGGCATTCTGACCTGAAGAGATTAAACATTTAGAAAACTAGAACCTTTCATATCTTTTTGGATACTCAAATACTCTGACACCTTTAGTTGAACTGTCTGACACCAGCATTTCAGCCACATAGATTTAAAAAAAAAATCTGATATCTGTTCCAAATTTAACATTACACTCAGGAGACAGACTGCTATAGGAAATAAGGACTGAAATAGCAGGTAGGATTCCTTTTATAAAATGAGACATTCCAACTTTGCTTCTGATGTCACTAACCGAGACAGTGAAACAGTTAAAATACAGCTAAAATAATACCACATTAATCTTAGGCAGGCTGGCTAATTATGATCCCATCACCTACTTTAGCATTGCAAAGCACTCTGAATAGCAAAGACCCAGTGATGGATGTTGAATAAGAAAGAAACACACACACACACATACACACACACACACACACACACACACACACACACGTGCGCGCACCCCTTATGTGAATATATGAATTTTTATGGGGAAGAAAATGCATATAATACAACTTCAGAGCCTGGAGTGTTACAAGTAGAACTAAGTTTTTTTTGCTTGCTGAGCTAGAACAACAGTACAACAAAGCTTAAACCTGTGGGTGTCAAAAGGAATGGATTTTCCTTCCAAGTTTTCTTAATTTAAATCTATAAACACAAGGAAACTGGTCTAAACTGACAGAAATTTGGAAGCCCCTTGTACTGAGGAAGCTGAGAGAAAACTGGCCAATTTTCATAGGCTGTAGTAGTATTTCCTGGTTAGAATTCATTGTCACTAAATTTGATGACCAAAAAAATTCTCCCTACTGGTCCGAGAAAAGTTTGGGTATTTCTCATAAAATATTTATTTTCTTATCTTGCCATCCCATTTTACAATACTGGTAAGTAATTTTTTTTTTAATCTAAGAAAACAGTTACATAAATGGTTACATTTATAATTCAGAAATGTAGGTGTATATTTCTTACAATACCTGGAGCTTCTGGGTTTTCTTCAAGGGCAGTCCTGTAAAGAAATACACTCCTCCCCAGTTCTATTGCATTTTAACTGAGAAGAAAGTTACCACATATCATTTCAGAAATGCTAACGGCATAACTGGTTTGAAACACACCCATGAGAATTGCTGCTGACTAGGGGAGGGGTAAAGACAGAGAAAAAAGGAAGCTATTAAGAGAAAGTGGGAATGAGAGAAAAAATTGATTCAGGCTAGAAGACAGTAGACTGAAAGACTGAGTAATAAGTAAAAAGACTCAGCAATAAGGCTGAATAATAATAATAATAGTAATAGTGAGACTCTGCGGAAGAGACAGGAAAATTAGTGTAAAAAAAAAAAAAGGTTTGGAAGGCACAGAGAAGAATTCATTCAGAGAGGCAGTAAGGGCCCAGGGATAGGGACTACAGGTTAAGAGAGCCCTCCTGGAATCCAGAGGATAAAACTGCCAACCTCAAGTGTTATACCTCTTGCCTGGCAAGGAAAGACAATGTGTATCTAAGTTTGCAGTTAAAAGAGAGATCATCCACTTCAAAGTGAAAGAAAGGCCCATTATAAAAGAGTCTTAGTTTAGTTAAATTGTAATCAACAAATAATGTGTGTTAACTTACTACCTATAATTAATTACCTGTGAGTATACCATTTGTATCCTGAAAACTGTTTATACTTTATGTGTAGGGGATCTCAACCTAGAGTTTATAAACTTTTTAAATGTTTTTGTAACTTTGCTTCACTAGAATTGGTTTCCTTTGCGATTGTATATATTTTATTTATTTAAAAACATTATTCTGAAAAGGGGTTCATAGGATTCACCAGACTGACAAAAGTGATCAGGAAACAGGAGAGAAAAAAAAGGTTAAGAATCCCTACTTTAGTGGGTGAATACACATAATGTACACATAACAAATAATAGCAAAGGGGTGCCATGGAGAAATAATGGCAAAGGACAATAGACTAGGTCAATGTTTAAGGAGGAGAAAGCCCTGATCCATTCCACGGTAGCAGCAAAAGCTATCAATAGCAAAGGTGGAGGCATCTTCAATGGACATGTCACAAACCTGAAGTAATGTGTGTATATAATATTATACATATATGTATAATAAAATACATGGTAGTAAATATATATAAAGTAGTAGCATATTATTATAAAAATATATTTATGTATACAAATATATAAAGTAGTAATATGGACACATATGTGCATATATAGAAATAGAGAGTTTTTTTTTTTTTTTACTATACACATACACACAACCCATGCAACAGATTATCTTTGAGGCTACCAAAACATGGAAATAAAGTTGCAGGGGCCACTATTTAAAGAGATTAAAATTTCTAAGGAAAAAATATTCTTAGTCCATGATATCTGTAGGCCACGATATCATAGATTTAGAGTTGGAAGGGATCTTTGAAGCCATCTAGTCCAAAAGACTTCATTTGAGAAAATAGAGGCTCAAAGGTTAATCGATTTGCCTAAGGTCACCTTAGTAAATGACAGCAAACCCAGTGTTTTTCCCACTGTACCCTATGTTGCCAGTGGCAAAAATCCTCCCGTCTATGGAACGTAAGGTAATTCCTGTTCCATTCTGTGGCAGCTTTTTTTTTTTTTTAAATCAAGATTGAAGCTAAGCCAGGACCATGGGCCAGGCTAAATATTTTCAGGATAACATTTATTAAACATTTTCTCATAAGGCTAAACTAAGCACATTCTTCCCAAAGGATGCCATAGTTTTTATTCAGCTAAATATAGCTGGCCAACTTATCACTTTCAGGAGTGCAAGAGAACTACTATGTTTAATCAAGTTGGAAGGAGATAATAAATAGCTTTCAAAAATCTAACATGAGACATATTTAACTGTACCTCCAAATAGGATCTAAAGATTCCCAGGCTTTACTATGTTAATGAAGGGGTCTGAGATAATGACGACATGCAGGAATTGGGGATGCCCCTCCCTATCAGGTTAGACTCATAAATGGGACTTTGAGGATCATCTAATCTAATTTATATCCAAAGCATGGATAAAATGGAAAAAATTCATATCCAAAGTTTTTCCACAACATCCCCACTTGATAATTATGTGGTATAATATGAAATGGAAGAAAATGAAAGGACACTTGGAAATCCTATTAAAGTACACTGACTGTCAAATAGAAAGGGGGGAAGGTGAATGGAAACTTTCATACTTATTGTGATTTTTTTCATGGAAAAGGAAACCGGAGTATTATTGATCTCTTTAGCATGCTAGCCATGTAAAGAATAAAAATAAATGTTGCTGGAGTAATTTTAAGACAAATGTAATGCTATGGGTACAAATGGTCATCAATATGTGCAGTTCAATGATATGGGAACTAGTCAAAAAAACTAAAATGGAACCAAATTTTAATGGTTTCACATTCACATTTCACAGCGTAAGATGATCAGCAGCGAAATCTACAAGGGGATATTAATCTTTCCAAACTCAATATTAACTCATGAAATCACCTCTGTTGGTGGTGTTTTTTTTTTAAAAGAAAAAAAAGAGTAATAGTTACAAATCATTCATTTACCCTTAATCTGTTTAGAACAAATCATTAAATAGCTAAAAGGGCCCTGGGGCATCTGGGTATCAAATAACATTGGTTTATGAAGAGTAATTAATGTCAGGCAAATGTAAATATTGTCTGTGATACAGTAGTTAGCCTTATAGATGGAGGGAAGAAATAGAAACAATATAAATTGGCTTCAGGAAAGCCTTTGAACATAACCCAAGTTACAATCTCATCAATGAATCTGTAAAAACATGGCAGAGGCCATATTACCATTATGAAGATGAACTGTTGGCTGGAAAATCACAGTGGAAATTATTATATCAATATCAACTGGAACTAGAAAGCAGAACTGGTGGGGGGGGGAGGTGTGTGACAGCTTGGCCCTGATCCAAATCTACTCATTATTTTGATTGACATATACCTCTTTACAAAAGAAACATGCCACTTAGATTGGTGAATGGCATCAAGCTGGGAGCCCTGGGAAGCACGTGTGAAGTAGACAAATGGTCAAAAGTAAACAGTTGTGGGAATGATAGGAAAATTTTGGTTTTATGATGAGAATCACCTGTGACAATATAAAGGAAGAAATAGTAACTCAGATTGATGGAAGTCTAACAGATGAAAGCAATAACTTATCGTGGCAGGATATTATTTTCTACACTATTATTTAAGGAGTCTTCACTTTCTTAACAAGTATGACAACTTATGTTCTCCTTTCTCATTGCCCCATTCCTATGTTCAGTTAAAAGGGAAGCTACAGCGCCTGAATGAAGGAAGAGAGTTTTGTACATTTTGTTCTATCAGATCAGGCCTCAGTAACTTTATGAATTATGGCCTGTCAACCACTTCTCTTCATCTGCTAAAGAATATGCTTCTTAGAAATAGCAGCTATAAATAAAACAACAGATGTTTTTTTTTTTGTTGGCTCCAATCAGAGCACGGGTGATTTTTTAAAAGTGTCTTGAAGTTAAGAGAGTCATTGCAGAGCCTATGCTAGGCTACCCCCTATTGGTAACTTTGCTGCAATCTTCTGAAGATATGGTTAAAGAAACTACTCTATCGATCCAATACTGCTGACAGAAAAATCTGACTGTATCTGTTACCTCTACTACAACCAAAAATAAAAAGAGAAGTATATCTGGTAGAGAAAGTGGCGGGGGCGGGGGGGGGGGGGGAGAAGGAATGTTGGATTAGATTCTAACCCCAGCTCTTTCATCAACCAGATCAGTTACCCTGGTTTTATAAGTCACTTAAATTCTGCAGGTACTTCAGTTTCTTCAATTGTAGAAGAGTTGTAGCAGTTTATCATCAGAGTCCTATCTATGGCTAATATTCTACAATTTTCAGATGGAGTCCTTGCCATGCAGGGTTACAATCATGAAAGCCTCTTTACAAGGCTGATGTTAAATTACCAAATCAGGTTTACTTACCAATTTGGATGTAGCTGCACAGCCAAATAAATATCAACATATAAATACAAAAAACATTCAGAAGTGTGGGGTATATACACAGAGAGAGACAGAGAGAGAGATAGGCAGAGCTGTAAGTAAACTGCTACTCTAAGTACCAGGGGAAAAAAAGGAGAAAATTAAATAGAAAGGATTCCTATGGAGGGATACTAAAACTCAAGTCCAATTTCTTTTTTTTTCAAGTCCAATTTCTAAGGAAATGTTGCTAATGGCTAAGTAAAAACAATTTATGAGGATTTCTTCAAGCTGCTTTATACCCCAGTGAGGAGGAGAATTTCAAATAACCAAAAATGACCCCAAGATGTCTTTATCTGGATCAGATGACAAATATATATATTTTTAATTACCCCAAATATCAAGATAGGCACAGACTGGAGAATTACTTGGTTTTTAACAAAATATTGGTAATAAAGGAGTCTATCTCCTGAGGCAAAGAAATTAAGAGCAATACTCAAGCCATGTTAAACTGACCAGTCTTAGAGTCATTCTCTCTGCTGCCTTTCTCCTAGGTTTAGGAGACACCTCTGAAAGTTTATTTTGTCCACTTCATGATTTGTGAACAACGAACTTAAGAATTCAGCAGTGCAGAGGAGCTTCAGTAAAGCAGAAGGGTACACCTCCACTAGTGTTCCTTCCTAGCTCATTTTGCTGATAAGGCATTTTATTGAAGCTTCATGCTCTTCTGAACTTCCCAGTGTCCAAAGCAAATGACACTCTGTCTAAAGTAGGTAAAGGGTGATTGGTACTCATTTCAAGCCAAGCGTTCAGGGAACATTTCTGTGTTCCAAAGGCTCAGGTCTCTCTGAAACTCCTAATGTCAAGAAAAGATTAATCTGGTTATTTAAATAGCTAGTCAATTTTTACTCTTTAGGTACTGTATATCTGGGGAACTTAAAATTAACCTCCAAAGCACAGATGTTTATAAATGTTGTCCTACACATGTTAAAGAATGCTCCTTACCCAATTAGTAGTGATGCCTTTTGGTTTCCTAGGTATGGGATAATAGAAATATCATTGATTTTGAAACCAGTGGTGTGCGGTTCAAATCCTCTCTCTACTACTTACTCTATGTATGACCTCAGGCAAGTCCTTTTATCTCTTTGCAACTCAAGTCTTCTGTAAAATGAAGGGCTATGTGACTTTTAAGACCCCTCTAAATCTACTACTATCCTATGATGCTGTACTAGTGATGGTTTCTATTGCTCCATCTACACTTTCCCACTTCCTCCTCCTCTCTCCCAAATCTGTGGCATGTGTGTGCAAGATGGTTAAACGTATAACCACAGAACAGAGCAAAACTAACTAACCTAGCTATTAAACTCCAGGCCTTGATTCCACTGGCACTGCACTCTAATGAACCAGCTAGCCTACAGACAGTTCAAGTACTTACTTCTAAATGTTTTTAACAGATGCTCTCCTTTATCCATATGACATTCCTTTAAGGCAGCACTTCCCAAATGAATTTGGCCACAGAATATTTTGAGGCTTGAAATATATTGACAAAAAAAAAAATGCTGGTCTAGGGATATTAAGGACATGGAAATATACTTGGAATAAAGGTGGCTGGGGAAATCTTGGCATAAAACAGAGAAAATTAAACCCATTCTAATACCTCCAAAATAGGAACACATGGGTATATAATACATATTTATCATTCAATATTTCAGAGAGAAAAATCTCTCAGTGAAATTATCTCCCAGAACATTTAATTCACATGCCCTAGAACTTCTCAGAACATGATTTGGTAAAGCCTGTCTAATATGGTGTAATAAGGCAGTGTAATATAGTGAAAAGAGCATGAGATTTGGAGTTGGGAATTCAGGTTCAAATCTTGTATCTAACATCAGCTACACGATGGAGCAAATCACAAACTAGAGTTCTAAGTAGGATTTGGCCTAAGAAGGCAGACAACGGGGAATGGGAGCAGAGGTGGGGAGAGGGAAAGATGTCCTTACCACAGCAATCCTTTGATTCTCATGCTGGTTCTTCACCTAGGTCCAGGACACCATTCCTGAGGGGCCTGGTGCTCTTATGGGGCCTGCCTTCTCTAGTCACAATGCTCTTAATGCCTACAGCTGCTGGCTTTCTCCTCCTCTCTGCTTCTTCATAGGAGTTAGGGATGATTGGCCATTTCTATTTGATGAACTCTATTTGATCTGGATGGACTATCTTTGCCAATCCCTCCTCTGAATTTGCTCTAGGTACCAGAATTCTAAGTTGCAGCCCTGATTTAACTTCTCTGAGCCTCAGGGGCTTCGTGTATAAAAAGGTGAGGAGGCTAACAATTAACAAATGGCATCCTCACAGGGTTGTCTTAAGGAAAGCAATTTGTGAAACTCTGAAGTTCTTGAGTTAAGACTCATTTGTATTATTATGTTTAAGGTAAGGAAGAGGCCCAGTCTAATAAGAAATTAGAGGATAAGAAAAGATTGAGGCACAGGAGACCCACAAGGCTTCCTCAAAATCAGAGAGCTCTCATTGAGCAGCTGAGTGTATGTGGCACTAACCCAGGCATAATGCCCTGCCAAGGGTCATATACACTGTAGCCAGAACTAGGAGAGACCTATCTGGTCAAATATCACATCTGCTAAGTACAGGGCTTAAATATATCCCACTCCCACCCTTCATGTGGATGAATGAAACCCAGTAACAATCTAATAAACCTAAATTTAACCCATACATTCAGCCTTCTCACCAGCCACATTTTTTGGTCAACCTGATGCCCACAATTATTCTTACCTCTTAGGCATGTTTAATTACTACTCAGGGGAAAATAATATTGTTTATTTCCAAGGCAAAATTATTTTAGGTTTTCCTTTCTATAAAACAGAAAAATTATATGGAAAGGAGAGAAATCAATAAAGTATTTATAGTGTGTCTGCTATCTAAGAGGTACCCTGTTCTGCTCTAGGGCTGGAACAGGGTCCTTATCCTGGATAATCTGGCCATCTATTTGAGGAGAGAAGACAGAGGCATATAAAAAGAAAACTAGCCATACAAGGCAGCAAAATGACAACTGTCAGAAGAGTGATGCAGACAGTCAGTGCTATCAGAGTTCAAAGGTGGAATAGACCACGTAGGTGGGAGAAGGGGAAGGTGCCTTTACAGAACAGTCAAGGTGACAGCTGGCTAGTCCTCTGAGTTCCCAGAAATACAGAAAGGTGTTCTATATACATAAGAAGAATTAAGAGACTAAAGTTCCCCTTAATCCTCACTATCTAAGTCGTAAGCAATTAAGGAAATAATTTAGCCCCAGACTGCCAGAGTATTTAGTCCAAAGCAAAAATGGTACCTAGGGGCAGAGTAAATTTACCTATTTAATATGAAACTTGCTACAAACGAGCAAATTTATCACTGGGCAGAACTAAACCAAGCAAGATTTTAGGACAGTATTTGCTACTGCCAAATATACTGTGAGAATATTAATAATGTTTTCGTCCATCTGCTAGGGACTTCTCTTAGGTGGATTTTAAACATATCTCTGTACCTCATGTTCTTGCCGCCTGCTGCCTGCTGCTGGAAGAGGACAGAGCCTTGAATTTACAAGTGAAAGACTCCCAATGCTAAGTTATCAAGTCAGAAAAATTAGTGTCTGCTTAAGTTTATTTTGATAGTGTGTGATTCAATAATTTCCCTTACGAAATTAGTTACCATTAACACAACTAGACATTGGTTGTAGGATAGATGAGAGAAAGGAGCCTTTGTGTACTCTATTATTGGAATTAGGACATTTAACTAAGGAACTGTCTGCTTCCTACACTGAGTCAAACGACACAGATGGACTCTGCAGAATTCTCTCAAATCCAGAACTGAGGTAGCTTGCTATCAGGCCATGCCTCTTAATTAATACTTTTTTTCTGTAATAAAATTGGGAATGATTCCACAGCTTCCTGTACTACAATAGCAAGTGCTCTATGGGCTACACACTGATGCAAAAAAAAAAAAAAAAAGCAGCAAGATGATGCTTGGGGATCAATTTAAGTCACACCCTCCTGCCTTCCCTTCTTGGTTGCTGTACCATGTAGAGAGCACTGCCCCAAAGTAAAATAAATAAGTAAAAACCCCCAAAACAAACAAAACAAAAAATAACCTTTACTTTCTTCTTTAACACAATGATCTGGAAGACTTAACTCTGAACTGAGGCTTCTCAATTTAAAGTATAGTTTCCTCTTAAAAGTTCAGAGTCTACTATTTCCTCAAAAGGAAAAAAAACCTCTGGTGGCCGCATATAAAACTGAAAGTGAGAGTTGGTTCCCCACTGAGGCTCTCTCTAAGGTTCTAAAGTTCCAGCTAAAACATGCATGTTGGAACCCAAAGTGATTGGTCTTACTGTGAATTTCATGGGCACATGAAATAAGAAAGAAATGAAAATATAAACACAGGCTCATAAGTTTAGGGTTAAAGGGAATCTCAGAGAACATCTAGTCCAACTCCCTCATTTTACAGATGAGGAAACTGAGGCCCAAGGAATGAAGTCATTAGCCTTTAAGGTCACAAAGGTATTGTCAGCCCCTGGGATGTGAACCCAGTTCCTCTGACTCAGAAACCAGTATTCTTTAGACTTCATCCCACTGCCTCCTTGAGAAATCTATTCAGGTGAAAAGACTCATTGTGTACCTACAAATCTACATTTGCCTCAGTTTTCTCAACTATAAAACAGGGATAATAATAGCACTTACCCCACATGGTTGTAGGGAGAATTAAATCAGGTAATATTTGTAAAAGTGCTTAGCACAGTGTCTAGCACATCACAGTCACCTTATAAATTGATTATTCCTATCCTCTTCCTTTCACCAGCTCAGGATGATTAATCTGCCAACCTCAGCTTCCCTGGCTGAAGGAATTACAGGAGAGTGTCATTATGCCAAGCCCAGAAACAAGAAAATCTAAGCAAAGCTAAGGACACCATTGTAAACCTACTATGGACAAGACACTCTACTAGATTTTGTGGAGGTATCCTTGGCAACGAGCAGTATGCTGGGGCCTGGAGAGGCTCAAGTAGTACCCCCTAACTAACAGGCACTGGAAAATCTTGGTTGGGTAGACAAATAAAGAATGCTATGACTGTGATTTGTCAGAACCCGTGCTAGGCTGTGAAGTAAGCAAAATGTGTAGTACAGTTATCCCTTACACATCACAGCAGTTACCATGGCGCCTACCCTGTGCACCTTCCCCCCAATCTGGAAAATCCTCATAAAATTTTTTTGGCCATTTCTTTGTACCAGAGAAGAAGTCTGAATTATTGTGGTACTGAAAGATAAAATATGTTGATATTATAATACAATTCATACATTTTATGTATTTCTGAGTTTCAAAACTTTTTCTGTGTCATCTGCTGGTCTCTGCATGTGTTCTACAGCTTGGCAAAACTCCCCAAAAATTCCTATTTAATTTCTTATGTATCAAAACCACAATAGGGAAAGTCACCATTGTGGAAGGGATAACTGTACTTTATTCTCTCCCCTTCCCTCTAGCAAAGTATACCCCCCCCCCACCTACCCATAAAAGGAGGAAAAAAAAATCTGGTATCCTACAGATAACTTTGAAATAAGTTTCTTCTGCCAACCTCCTTTACGATTTTACTTATCCATTCTTCCTCTGGCCCCCCAAAGGCTCTTTAGAAACCACAAAGCAGCAAAAAGGTCTATTCTACTTGTCCCCAAACAAAACCTTCAAATAAAAGATCTGGCACATAGATGAACAAAATATGAACAAATGAATGGACTGGTATAGTAGGAAAAAAAAACAGACAAAGTTGGAAGACCTGGAATCAGAGCTATGGTGGAACTTACTGGATGTGTTATGATGGCACATATCTATTTGGTATCACTTCAGTTTCTCTGTCTATTAAATGGTGTTATTTCTACTTCCTTCCTCAGAGGGTAAAGGGGATATGAGAAGATACAGAGTTGGATTGCTGGAAAGAAATCACTTTTGCAAATCTTAAAGCACCCTGAACCCTTCACTTAAAGGGAATGAAAATATGTCTCCCTGAAGAAAAGAAGATTTAGAGGAGACACAATGGCTGTCTTCAAGTATCTACAAGGACTGTCAAATGGAGAAGGGATTAGCTTTATTCCATTTGGTCCCAGAGGACAGAAACAGAAGCAATAGAGTGGATAATGGAAGGAAGGTAATTTAGGTGTAATGTCAAGAAAAGCGATCCCAAAATCTGAGCGGTCCATTAGCTTGTCTTAAGAAGTGGTGGATTCCTTCTCCTTAAGAGACTGCAAACAGAGGACAGATAGCCACTTATAGAATGTGTTCTAGTGAGGATTCCTTTAGTGGTCAGATTTGGATTAGGTGGTTGCTAAGTGCCCTTCCATCTCTGAATAAGTTATTAGTAGTAGTGATAACAATTTAACAAATATTTATTAAGTGCCTGCTATTATCAGGGCAATCTATTAAGCACTGGAAATGCAAAGAAACAGACTAATAATCTGCCTTTAAAGAGCTTATGTTCTACCAATTATGGGGTGCCTTTCTCAAAGGAGTGGTTGGATGCAAAACCCCTGGGAATAACTGTTATATGATCCAAGACCCCTCAGCCGGCATTCATTTTGCTTGCCACAAGTGGAATACCCCCACTTATTCTGCAGCAAGCTTCCTTTGGTACCAGCACTCCTTCAGATGGCAGAGCTGCTCCGCAGTGAAAGGACCCTAAGTACCAGGGGCTGGAAAATGGCAGAGGGTCCCACTGAGCACAGATAACAATGGCTAGCATTTATTTAATGCTTTAAGGTTTGCAAGACATTTGACAAATATTTTCTCATTTGATCCTCTCACAACAACGTGAGGAAAGCATTGGTTTTTTTTTTGTTTTTTTTTTAAGTATTTTGTTTGTTTGTTTTTTGGTAAGGCAGTTGGGGTTAAATGACCTGCCCAGGGTCACACTGCTAGTAAGTGTCAAGTGTCTGGTCTGAGATCGGATTTGAACTCAGGTCCTCCTGACTTCAGGGCTGGTGCTCTATCCACTGCGCCACCTAGCCGCCCCGAAAGCATTGTTTTTATTATGACCTTAATAACAACTTTAATGAAGTAAACAAACAAAAAAGCCAAAGAAATTGTGAGTTTCCAGTAGAAGGGCAGGTGGTGGAAGTATTTTCTCCATTCCCTGCTCCACTAATAGAACACTACCCCTACCATTGGCCTTGCTTAGGAACATACAAAAATTACTCTGTTCTAGATGGATACAACCAAATCATGAAATTGCTAATCCGCTGACATTTGAATTTGGCATTTGGATTTTTCATATCTAAGAGCAGAATGTGATTACAATTACCTAGCCAAACGACCTGCACCATAAAGCTCCCTCATTTACATCCCGGCTGAGACTAATAAGGAAAGCCTACTGACTGTTCCTTCTACACATCTCCATCTTGAACACACACACAGACACACACAGACACACACACACACAGACACACACACACACACACACACACACACACACACACACACACACACACACAC
>NW_020954550.1:6923477-6939315 GCF_900497805.2 Vombatus ursinus
CACACACACACACACACACACACACACACACACACACACACACACACCCCCTACCTGTTTAATGGGGGGTGGGGGTAGGGGCTGAGGGGAATCCAGTTAACATGCAAGGCGACAATAGAAAAGCCTAGGTTAATAAGTTTGGATGCTATTTTCATTTTGTTGTTGTTGAGTTGTTTCTGTCATGTCTAATTCTTTGTGACCCCATTTGGGGTTTTCTTGGCAGATACTGGAGTGGTTTACCATTTCCTTCTCCAGCTCATTTCCCAGATGAGGAAACTGAGGCAAACATGGTTAAGTGACTCATTTAGGGTCACAAAGCTAGTTAAGTGTCTGAGGCAGAATTTGAACTTAAGAAGAGGAGTCTTCCTGACCTCAGGCTAGGCACTCTATCCACTGCACCACCTAGCTGCCTTGCTATTTTAATTAAAGGACAATAAAGTTGGCAGGGAACAGCAGGTCCTTTGAATTGTGTAAATGCTATTTTGCATAAACCACGACTTACTTTTAAAGGTCCTATTGTACTACCCATACACACATCCAGGGTCTAAGGGCATGGAGCCACATGCATCAGAGAGAACAAAACCACAACACAAAAGACACAGAGTTAGAAAGCCTACAAAACCCACATTTTGGCGGTTTTGAAGATATTATCAATATTTTGGTGTGAAAATTCTTACTGACACAAACGCCCCAAACAACTGCTACTGGCTGGGAGTTTCAAAACCTATCAACTTTTTTAAATTCCCAAAAGAAATTAGATGACTACAACATTAGCAACCAAAGTGATCAAAGGCAAGAGAAACCCAGGACTGCAAAACGACTTTATTTACTGCCACTGGAGTGGGTATGTTTGGAAAGCACTGCGCATAGTACAGGGCGCCACAGTGCACAGATTGGTAAGCATGGCGTCAGGTCAACTCATGTTCTTAAGTTCAAATCTGGCCTCAGACACTTACTAGCCCTGTGACCCTGAGCAAGTCACTCAACCCTGTATGCCTCAATTTCCTCATCTATCAAATGAGCTAGAAAAGGAAATGGCTAACCACTCCAGTATCTTTGCCAAAAAAGCTTCAAATGGGGTCACAAAGAGTTGGACATGACTGAAATGACTGAATTATAGTAAAAGAGAAAAGAATTGGGAATCAAGAAGACCTGTATTTGCATTGTACCTCAGATGTATCCTAGTTGTGTCTTCCTGGGCAAATGATTTAACCTCACTCATTCTCAGTTTCCTCATCTGTATGATCCAGCACTCCATTCAGTCTGCCATGCTGTCTCTCAAACATGACTGAACATCTAAGTGGAGTAACTAGTCGCAGTGCAATACTGAGTTTCCATTGCCATTGATTACTTCAGTTGCTTATGTATATATTTAGAATTGTCCTAACACTTTTAAAGAAACTTTTTTTCTATATAAGTTAGTGCTTGTTGAAATTCCCAAGTAGGTGCAGTAGTTTGGGGCTTCTTTCAGTGAGAAATTTCATAACAAAATATTAATAACATTTACAAAGCTACAAAAATGTGGGATAACACCTGTGGTGCTTAAGTCAGAGGGCTGCTGGGAGGATCAAGAGAAAATATACGTAAAGGATTTTGCAAACTATAAAGCAATTATGTAAACATTATTTATTATTATGAGACAGCTAGGTGGCTCAGTAGATAGAAGAACCAGGCCTGGAGCCAGGAAGACCTGAGTTCAAATCTGGTCTCAGACACTTACTACTTGTATGACTCTGGGCAAGTCATTTAAGTTTCTGTTTGTCTCAATTTCCTCATCTGTAAAATTGGGGATACTAACAGCACCTACCTCTCAGGGTAGTTGTAAGCATCAAATGAGATGTTTGGGAAGTACTAAGCACACAGTAGACCCTATATAAATGTTGACTATTATTGATGATGTTATTTACACTTCATTCTTTGATTTGTACCTCAGACATAAGGCCACACTGTTCACACTGGGACAAACTATGAAAACACACAGGGTGGGGAAACGAGGTGATGAAAAGAAAGTTAATTACTGCCTGAGTAAACTATTTTTAGCCACCCCCTCTAACACTAATATTTGAAGCTAGGCCAAAGATTCATATAAGGATGGTAAATGATATATGGCCCAT
The DNA here is from genome assembly GCF_900497805.2 of Vombatus ursinus. Classification (NCBI taxonomy): domain Eukaryota; kingdom Metazoa; phylum Chordata; class Mammalia; order Diprotodontia; family Vombatidae; genus Vombatus; species Vombatus ursinus. Next base: position 6,925,592 of record NW_020954550.1, read on the forward strand.
GGTACAGATTAAGATATGGAAAAAAAAGTAACTTTTTGTTGTCAAATGAAGGAAGCAAATGAGCAAGTCAACTTGAAAGCCAACAAAAATACTTTTAATTTTTTACTTAATTTGGTCAAGAAGTAAAAAGCCTTGAATCCAAGATGTACATTACTGATTCCCCTTTTCAGTGGTAACCACTGTCTCTCATGTATCTATGAGAGAAAGGTTTATCTGCTCAATTCTTTTAAGAGAATTAAGTTAATCATTAAGCTTGTTTCAAATCAATGATTAAAGTAATCCTCTTGGATTAACTACAGAAACTGAATATTGCTTTATTTCATAATCTGAATCCTGAAATTTCATAAACATTTAATCTAAGTGGTTTCTGGATCATCCTCCAACTGAGGATTCTCTTTTATGTCTGTTTGTCAGTACATGATATGATTTCCCTAGGTGTCCAGTTTTTAAACAGCCTCCTTTCCAGGAGTGGTTTAAACTAGGGTCCAACTAATGTCAAGTAGGGACAAAGGCAAGACTAAAGCTTGGGTGTAATCCAATGGAAAATTTAGGAATAAAATTCTGGATCCTCAGGAAAACTTGATTTAATTTACCTCTTTGGACCAAAAAAAAAAAAAAAAGACTATTTTAGGTAATCTATTCCCCTGAAATATTCCTTCAGGGTAGAACTGGACCTTGTCTATGCATCTGCTCCAGCACCCACCACCATACATTACACATAGTAGGCATTTAATAAGATTTTGCTTAAAGAATACACAGGTTAAAGGACCAAAAATAAACGTGGTTAAATGGTGTAGAATTTGAATCAGTTATACGATCTGTTTAAATCCAAATTTTGAAATTTTGAAAGTTAGCAATAAAAATTAAGTAACTCAAAGATCACTGAATATGAAAATTGGAAGGGACCTTGGCAGCCATCTCATTTTACAGGGTACCCTCTGCTCATTCTCCCTCAAAAACACACTTGTAAACACTCTAAAATGAACAACTGGATTTTTGTTGTTAGGTCACTTCAGTTGTGTCTACCTCTTCCTGATGCCATTTGGGGTTTTCTTAGCAAAGAAACTGAAGTGATTTGCCATTTCCTGCTCCAGCTCATTTGACAGATGAGGAAACTCAGGCAAATAGAGCTAAGTGATTTGCCTCGGGTCACACAGCTAATACAAGTCTGAGGCCAGACTTGAACTCAGGAAGATGAGTCTTTCTGATTCCAAGTCATGTCTTCTATCCACTGAGACACTGGCTGCCCTTACAACTGGGATAGTGGGACAGAAAAGATGCTACAGTTTCCAACAGAGTCATCAACTGAGAGTTCATTTATATAAATTTATAAAACTCAAGTATGCAAAACTCATATTTATATCCCATACTTATGATAATATGGTTGTTATTTCTAAAAATTACTGAAAGTTCTAGTAAATCTGACCAAATCATAGCCTCTCTGGGCCTGGATTTCCTCATCTGCAAAATGAGTAAGTTGGACTAGATAACCTCTGAGTTCCCTTCCAGCTGCAGGGCAAAGATCCAATAAAACACAAAACAAAGCAAGGATCCACGTAATAATTACTTAATCAGGCTTCCTTAGAAAAGACATAGGCAGTTCTTATTGTCAATTATTCCCAGTGATTCTTCTGTTGAGATGAACTCTCCACCTGCTTAGTCAATTGCTGGGAGAATATTACGAATATACCAAAGTATGTATACGAAGTATGCATTTCATTTACCATAAAGAAAGTTAATAAAGCAAATGCATACAGCTGGACTTGACTTTTTATTACATGGTACCAATCCCCAAGGTCACTACAGAAATTTGCAAACATGTCTATAAGTAACAGCTGTTTGTCACTGATAGCTGAGGTGATGTACATCTTGCATAACTTTTCAAACTATCATTTAAACAGAAATGTAATTCTGAAACTTTTTTTGAGGTACACAATAACTTATTTTTTCATATACTTGTTAGTATTTTTCCCAATTACATGTAAAGACAATTTTTAACATTCATTTTTTAAAAACTTTGAGTTCCAAATTCAACTCTGAAACTTTTTAAAAGAACTAGATCGTGTCAAATAAATAACCCTGTAATAAATTTAAGAATGGCTTTTAAAAGTGTAGTATTTCAAACTGCATGTGCTCCTGAGGGTAGAGGAAATGTTCTTTTCTCTAAAAAAAAAAAAAAAAAAAAAAGCCAAGTTCTAACAGACTATGAATTTCTTCCCAAGAATATTTGTTTTCTATTTCTCGGAGTCTAGTTACTGCCACAAGGCTGGATAATTCCATTTGTTAGTTGGCTTCACCTCTTAAACCAGTGGAGAATCCCATGGGAGAGATTAATCCATTTCTGAAGTCAAAATCATGAAACATACTGGGAAACTGGATATCTCATACCTCAAGGAGTAACTCAAGTATTTTAGCAAAGGCTTTTTCAAAATAGTGGTAATACAGAAATAATGCCAGGTATTTCTTCTTAGGTGAGGGTAAAAGGAATACTTTTAGAAAGACTGACTCTAGAAACTTAATTTAGGAAAGGGTATTGAAAGAAGGAATTTAAATAAATGCGTAATTTGAAGTGTACTACTTTTAAACAATAAATAACAGCTGAAAGAAAGCAAGAATACTTTCCAGTCAACCCGCAATCATTTCTGCTATACTAATGGGACCTGTAAGAACTGGGATCAGGATAATGTTTCAGTTGTAAACTGTGTTATCACTTGCTGGAAGGAGAAAACAGAGGATTTTTTTTTAAACTTTTAGTAGGCAGGACAGGAGCCAAGTTAAAATGCTGACTTTTACCTATGCACAAAAAAAAACAAACCAAAAACCAGTTTTGCTAATCTCAAATTAAGAGTACTCTACTCTGCTCTTCACCTTAATGAATTCCTGAAAAGGTCAGAAAGCCACTGAGCAGAAAGGCATTGTTTTCCCTATAAAGTGGACAGCTACTGTATAGCCTACAGTTAATTCAGACAACCTTTAGGTGGCAATGTTGTGTAAGGAAGATGAAAGGATGGTTCTCCAAGAGAGCCCACTTAGAAAACCCTGCTACAAGTGACCAATAGAGTTGAGACCGAACCTGGAAAATGAATGATGACAAAAATAAGTGGAAAAGTAATAAAAGTAGAATTTAAACTTTAAAATTTCAGGCACCACAAGATGAACTGAACAAATCTGCAATAAAAAGTAGGACTGGACCTGCCAACATAAAGATTACAAGGGACATGTTTAATTTCTGTTATCAAGCACTTTAGAAACACTCATGTATATAAATAGTGTATGAATTATACAATGTTCTTAGTGAATTGTTAACAGGGGTCCTCCAATGATAATTACTGTACTTAATAATGTTAGCTTAGTTCCAGTTACCACATGTACAAAACATAAATATAACTGCATTACTTTAAAAAGATTCTGTAACCTAAGACTAGTTCTTTGTCCAAATTAGTTTCAGCTAGTGAAGGTTTATTATATTTTTCAGCGAGGCTCTAATGTCCAAGTTACTCCCAATCATTTAGGGAGGGAGCCTCATTAACTCTTCCACAGGACACTAGGGGATCATTTAGTACATGGAAGTAGCAATACAGGTCAAATGCCAGTACAGTGAACTGCATGGTGCTGTCCAAATTCTTTTGCTGTCCTGAAATTTTCTTGTACTAAATACTTCTTGGAAAAAGCAGAGGACCAGTTAGAGCATATGACTTCACTGTCAACAAATGAGTTCCCCCCTCCCCTCTTCACTTCTCCCCCACTATTCCCTAATCTCAAACTTTTAAGGAAGCAAAATATAATCATAGGATTTTTTTTTTAATCAATCCTTTAAAGTGCAAGAAGAACAAGCCTTATTTCCATTTCCAGACAATTTAGGGTTAGGACTCAAGCAACGAAACACTCACAGTCACAAAAGCTAAGCCAATAGGAACCTCCATGGTCATCTGCTCCAGTGGCTTCTGCTCAAATAGAAACCTATCCCCTACAGCTTCATGTTAACCTTAATTATGTTGTATTATCATTTTATTTATTTTGTTAAACATTGCCCAATTACATTTTAATATGGTACCAGCCTCACTCAGGAGTTTTACACCCCGGAGCCTGACACCCCTCATCTAGCCTACCCCCATGCCACCATTTTATATGCACAATGAAGCCAACTGGATGATCTGAATTCCAATCCAGGAAGTCTGACTTTAAATCCTATTCTTTGTAGCTCCACAAAGCGGTAACACTTCAGGCTGAAGATGATAAATCTTTTTTTATTTTATTTAATTTTTAAGTTTAAATTTATTTTAAGGTTTTATTCTATTTAATCCTTATTTTATTGCTAAGTAATGAAAATGAAGTGGCACTATAACAGTGCCATAGCAGTTAGTGTCTTTAATTAACAATCAGGTAAGGTAATTTAGGCACTGAGGAGATATATCCCTCTATACAACTGGATGCTGAATGTCCTGGAAGGGAAAGCAGGTTAAAAAAAAAAAAAAAAGGAAAAAAATCATTCCACAATTCTACTCAATTGGGATCATCCCAATTCCAGTACAACAAATTGAAACCACATTTAATTCTACTTTTTCTCGTTAACTTCATAGCTTCCCCACCATATTCCCCTCCCTCTCTCTTGGCACTGAGTCCTTTCACAATGTCCCCACCCCCCTTCTTGAAATCAGCAATCTCACCAGCTGACAAGCTTTACTTTCAATGAGTAGATCTGTCAATTTAAATAGCAGAGTCTGTTAAGGCAACTGCATAATAAAACACACACTTATGAACCTGCTCATCACATCAGCCAGCCACAGGCAAACTCCTCAAATTTAACTGATATTCCTGTGATTTTTGGTTCACTGCAGTATAGTTGAGAGGTGGTCTTTAATACTGGATTAAGCCTAAATAATAAACTGGCAATTCAAGAACTGAGTTCTAATCCTCTCTAAACTTAAGAGGTTACTAATCATAGTAAGAGGTAGCATGCAAAGTACTGGGAGACAGGAAACATAGATTCAAATTCCCTGTCTGCTACAGTCCTTGAGCTGTAAGTCATTTAATTTCTTTGGGTCTCAGTCATCCTATCTGTAAAACGGAGTTCACAGATTACTTGTGTCAAGGCAAGAGGTAACAAAAATCAGATGATCTCTTTATTACTTCTAGCTCTAAGGTCTATGAGTGACCTTATCATTTTTTTTTTTTAATTAGTCACTGACTCTCCTGGCAAAGAAAGTAGTAAGAATGCTTGGTCAAACGCTGAAGCCTCGGACCCCCTCCCTACAGCACTAGGTTTAAGTACTAATTAAATGACGCTGGTTAAGTCCCTTAAAATCTCGGCTCTGGTCTAAGCTTTAAAAGTACAAGATGGAGGGGTGGGGGGGAACCACCTGCATTGTATATGTATGGGGGTGTGGTGTCCTTATCTAAGAATTCCATATTATCCATGAAATCACAGGTCTAGTACCTACTCCTAACAAAACATAGTACTTTAAACTTTTTTATCATGTAAGTCTAGACTCAGAAGGATATTCTTGAACAGTTTTCTTCTTTGCATCTTTATTGCTTACTACTACTACTACCACCACCATCACCACCACCACCACCACCATTACTACCAGCCAACATTTAGATAGACCTTACTATGTGCCAGGCACTGTGCAAAGCACTTTATATTTATTATCTCCTTTGATCCTCACAATCACCCTGGGAGGATAGATGGTTATTATTATTACCATTTTACAAGCAAACAGAGGTTAAATTGTTCAGGGTCACACAGCTAGTAAGTGACTGACTCTCAGGCCCAGTGTTCTATCCAATGGGCTAACCAGGTGCCTCTCCTAAAGAGACTTGGCTTCTGGTTCTTGCTCCATAGAGTTATATGACCTTGGGCAAGTAAGTCACTTCCCTTTTCTAGGATCCAGGGGCCTCCTGTGTGAAATAATTCCCTCTGAAATTCCAAGAACTCTTTAATTAACATAATCCAAATTAAGCCTACTGAATATTACTAAAGTCTAGCCAAATAGCCTGTTTTCATGACAAATTTTAAAACTATCAGATCAAATTTAATTTGGGAACCTGAGAATTCAAATTCCCAAGATCAAAAAAAAGGCAATGTTAGCTACAGTGGTTACCAGCTATTTTCATCTTGTATTTCCATATCTACTAAGTATCTCTAGTATAAACCTCCCCTCTTGAGAGTTACAACAATGGACTTCTCAAACTAGATATAGTGAACTTTACTACAGCAAAATGCTGTACAGATAACTCTCCATTACTCAAGGGGTGATTATGTTGTATGTGTATATCCTTTCCTTCTCTCCTTTCTGCCACCTGTCTTTTGTTTGAGCTTAAGGAGAAAGGATGTATTACCAAACTAACTTTAGTAGATCCTGTGACTAGCTGGTGGGGAAAAGGTTGAAACTGAGCTAAATTTAGGATCTGGATTACTTGTCCAAATGATCTTGGTTTTCTATCAGCATCACTATCCAAAAACTGAGAAAAAGCTAAAGTTAGTATCTTGTCATTAACCTAAAGAATCCTAATTCAAACTGACTGAATTACTGGTTTTGGTTTAAGCAAAGGCTGATATAATGGGAATGAAGTGAACAAGTCTTGGGATAGGTTGACTACAGAGAATCTCCTACTTACTCATAGGTTATGTTTCAAAAACTTACTTTGTAAGTTGAATTTTTTTTTAAAGCTTAGAATGTTTTTTTCACAGGTTATCCAACCAAGTTAGTCCATCAAAGCTTGTTTAATCTACAATGTAGGTGATATATAAGCACTGAATATAAGTTCACAGTATTATAACTACATTATGGCTTATTTAATCATGTTTTTTAACATTAAGCTGCATACCCTTTTGAACATGTTTTATATGGGTAAGTATACTAGTGTACCTGGAGAAAGGAAGATGGACATACTGGCAGCCTTCTCTACCTTAGCTGCTGAGGTAGGAGCTGTGAGGAAGGAGAGGTAAGGAAGGTAGAAATGTAATATTCACATGAAAACTAAGGAGCATCTACGGAGCCCCTCCAACTTCCTCAAGGAAATTCCTCCTTAACTCACCTGACTCTTGACCATGGGCTACTGCCTACACAGAAGGAAACATGGTGGTAATTTTTTCCTTTAATATCCTTGTCATATTCTTGTCATGGCAGCTGCTGGAGAAAGGGGCACCCCCCACCACCAGGAATACATGATTTTGATTACAAGTTCCCCAATATGCACCCAGCCAGCAAGAAAAGAACACAGTGTCTCAAGCAAGGCTTCTTCCTCTCCAGAGAGACCCACCCCTGACACATGTGCAATATTCACAAGGAGATAGTTTGCAGATCAGGTGGGAGGGGTTTTTTCCCCATCCAAAATTTCAAAATGCTGAGTAAGCACTGCCTATTTTAATATCTACTTTATGGACAATCAAAGTACTTCCCTAACAATACAAGCAAACAAAAGAGGTGAGAATTGAAGTTAAGTCTCTTGTTTTACATTCCAGTAATGCTCTCTCCCAGATCACAGAAAATTAACTTTGCCTTAGAAAAATTCAGGAAAAGGCAATAATGTCCTGTCTGGCAGTCACATAAATGAAGTTCACTTGGGAAAGAAAATTTATGTCTTAACATGAGGACTGAATTAATTTAAGTGTCAATTTGTTTTTTTGCTGCTAGGTATATTGTATTAAATTTGAGGCTTGAAGAAACACAACAGAGAATTTAAATTTCACAAACACGTTATTAAAACACACAGTCTTTTTGAAATTTTAAGATGAAACAATGACAGAAAAAGATCTATGAGAAAGGAATGCATGGGGTGGAGGAGGTAGGGGAAAGGCTGGCATTTAAGCAAGTATAATATTTCTGTATTTGGAGGACAAAGAAAAGCAATACATTAAGATTTGGAATATTTACTAAAAGGAAGGTAGTAAATGAAGCAGAAGGTTTCATTTTTTTCTTTTTTGGGGGGGGGCTAAAAAGTATTAGTCAAACACAAATACTTAGCAATTGCTATTTTTTTGAAAGTGTGTTCCTAAAAAACTACCTCAATACCCTTCTTGCTCAGACAAGCATGGTTTAAGATCATTGGACTTCTTTCCTTCTCAAGTATTGATGAACTAATTAATTCAGTCATTTCCCCAGGCAGCAAAACTCTGTGTTACTGTAATCTGTTATCTCACCCTATAAATTTCCCTTCAGAGACTGACTGGATTCCTAAGAGTAATAAAGGGTGGCCTTCCAGAGAGTAAAATGAGAGTGATAGTATATGAATTTAACCAATACAGAAGTATCTACTGATAGAAATCACATTGCAACAAGAATTCCTAGAATAACATGCTTTTTGAAATGGAAGCGGTAATCACTTCTAAACGTCATTCCTGGAATGTTTAGCCAAGATTTATAATTTAGAGGAAAACCACACAGCTAGCTATTAAATTCAACTACCTAGTATGGTATTTTAATAATATAAAAACAAGATAAAACTCAAAAACTTACTTTAAAAATATAAAACTGAGTGGAAGTGGGAGGGGGAAGAGTGAGAGTGCTTACAATGCATTAATGCTTTAAACTAGTTACTTGCAATATAACAGAAAAAACAAGGCTTTCCCTCTCTCTCCAAGAAGAAAATTGGTCCAGGTAACATTTTACATGTATAAACAAACTCCTTTTAAGTTTTACAACACTAGATAAAAAATGCCAGAGCAAAGTACTATTCAGGATTAAGGACTCAATATGAATGAAAGTAAAAGGGTCAGAAAAGCTTCCAACATATGTATTCCTAATCATCTTGGCAAGAACAACAACAAAAAAAAAACCGAAACAGGAAAATGACTCTGTATTTTAAATAATGACTGAGCATCTATTCTTTCTCCTAAAGGAAGGGACAGAAATAGAAGAGAAGGAAGGTGTCATTACTGGTAAGCAGACAGGTCTTTCAGAAAGAAATATGATCTCATTGTAACAATGCCATTTCATGTTTCCTAAAGAAAATGTCCATGTTTTAAAATTTCTGGCACTGCAATGTTCACAGAGCGAGGTTACCTTTGTGGAATTTCACAGAATCTCAGAGGTCTAAGAAACCCCAGAGGCCAAAGAAACCCCAGAGGCCACGTCAATGTCAATTTTCTTCCTCAACACTCTAGACAAGTGGTCAACCCACCCTTGCTACCCACTAAGGCTGCCCATTCCTCTTTTGAGACAGCAGCTCTGATTGTTGGAAAGCTGTGTTTCTGTTGTTGTTTCCTCTCTTGCCCAGCCAAAATTTGAGGCAAAAGTGTGTAGTAGTTCTGCCTTCCTGGTCTATGCAGAGCAAGTCTAATCTCAAATATTTAAATACAACCACCATCAAGTCCCCTGGGCAGCTAGGTGGAGCTGTGGATAGAGTGTGTGGAGCAAGCACAGACCTGGGAGTCAGGAAGACTCATCTTCCTGAGTTCAAATCTGGCCTCAGACACTTACAGGCTGTGTGGCCCTGGGCAAGTCATTTATCACTTAACCCTGTCTGCCTCAGTTTCTTCTCTGTAAAATGAGCTGGAGAAGGAAATGGTAAACCACTCCAGTATCTTTGCCAAGAAAACCCCAAATGCTGTCACAAAGAGTCAGAAGTGACTGAAAAATGACTGAATAACAACTGCCAAGCATGACCTGCTCTCAGGCCTTTTACCATTCTTCTGGATTATACTCACCATCACCAAACACTAAAGGAAATACAGCATTACTACAGACATTTAGCTCCCTGGGAAAGATCAATAGTTCACTCCCCTCCAAAAAGGATTTTCTGATTTAAGAGCAACTACTTTATGTCAGTCCACCACTCAGAGCTTTTCCATTCACTGTTCCCCGCTCACTATTTAAGGGGCTATAGGACTCTATGACTGTTTTAGCTACAAAAGCAGGGACTATGGTTTTTCCCCCTTTAATATCACTAGTTCTGGGCTTAGCACACAATGGATGGCTAATAAATTTGGACAGACTCATTAGATTAAGACTTTCATTCAACTTATGACAATACAGAAGGCATAAGAATTCTTCTGATGACCCTATATGCCTTACATTAAAGATCAGGAGTATGAATGAAGCACCACATGACTAAACATGGTTGAATATGTGGGTGGCCCAGAATGCTGCCTATGATAGCTTCATAAATTTATGACAGTACCATACACACAAAAAAAAATTAGCAAGTAAAAATGTAACATAATATAAAAGTCCATGATTTTTATTGTCCAAAATGAGATATTTTCACAACTAAAGTAAAATGGTAAGAGGATCAATATGAGAAATACTAGTTCTTCAAAAATTCATAATTTCAAAAATATCTTATTGAAATCATTTGATTTTATATGACCTTTATTTTTACATATATCTCTTCCCTTTGCTCTACACCAAACCATATCTTGTGAGAAAAATAAAAACAAAATTTTAAACCAAAAAGCATATCAGAAAAAAACCAAGCCAAGTCTGACAATGTATATAACATTCCATACTCACAGACTCCAACCTCTTCAACGAAGGGGACAGGTAAGTTTGTCAGCTCTTCTCCATGACCAGCATTCAGTTTATTTTCAGTTTTATCAACAAGTCTAAATCTTTGGCGAAGTAGCAATCTAAATCCAATTTTCCTACATTCTTACAGGCAAGCCATGAGATAGGGCAACAGTGCTGTGAATGAGGAAGTGGCATAGTATGTTTGCTTTGTTCACATCGCAGGTTCTTAACTTGAGGTCTGAGAATTTTTATTTTACAATTTAATTAATGTATTTCAATATAATAGGTTTCCTGTGTATTTTATGCATTTAAAGCATTCTTAGAAGGGATACATACATAGGCTTCACCAGACTACCAAAGGTGTCCATGACAAATAAAGGTTAAGAAACCTAGGAATTAAATCATCTTTGCTTTACAGAGTCCTATGAAGCTGAGTGTAAAATTCTGATTAAAATATGGTGAAAAGTGATTCACAGTTCTTTTGAAGTTTCTTCCACTTTAGGACAATTTGGGAAGAAGCAGGATATAATGGGAAACATGCTTCCTGTAATGTCAGAAGACGCAGGGTTGGGGCAGCTAGGTGGCGGAGTGGAGCGAGCACCTGGCCCTGGAGTCAGGAGGACCTGAGTTCATATTGCGCCTCAGACACATAATACTTCCTAGCTGTGCGACTCTGGGCAAGCCACTTAACCCCAATTGCCTCACTAAAAAAAGAAAAAAAAAAAGAAAAAGAAAGTGAAAAAAAAAAGGACACAGGGTTAAAACTCTAGTTCTTCCATTTAGTACCTTTATAACCTTGATAACCTTTATATGTAACGTTTCCCTTCTCTGAGCCTCAATTTCCTCATCTGTAAAATAAAGGGGATTGGGAGCCGCACTAGGTGACCTCTAAGGTCCCTCCTTTCTACGGAGGTTTATGGAGAAGAGTCAACTTTGGGCTGTGGTTATAAAATAAATATTAATAAAATTATTAACTTTGGGGAAACAATACCTGAGAGGAGGTCTTTCTGATATTTCCACATTTTTGGAAAATGTGTTCAGATACCAAATGTCATCAAATGACCACAAAACCTGTAGCAGAAGAAAACTTTAGATTTAGAGATCTGGGACCTAGGTTTGAATGCCAGCTCTACTATTTACTGTCTTTATGACCCAGAAGGAGTCCCTTAAACTAGATTAAATGATCTCTAAGGCTCCTTAAGCCTGTCAGATTCCCATGAAATTCTTCCTACACATCCAAAGCAACTTTGATTTATTAGGACATTCTTCTCTTCAAAGCTTCAAATGAAGAGAAGGTGAAAAATGAAATAATTTTACTAGCTATAAAGAGTTGGTCATAAAATAGCATAAGCTTTGTGAAACTTACACTTAAAAAAATTCTGATCCTTCAAATGAAGCTTTCAAAAACGAAACCAACACATCAAGTTTCCCTATCCTTCTATCACTGATTTAATAAAGACAAGTACAAAGTATGATGTAAAGGCTACAAATGAAAATTAAGCATTTTTTTAAACAATGTGACTAATCACATCATCAGGAAAAACCCAACAGGTTTTCAAAAGTTCAGATTGCTAAATGAATGATTAAGGATCTTCCAGTTTCCAATAGGTGGCATCAGCTCTTACTATAAGCACTGTCCTAAGGATGTGAAACACACACACACACACACACACACACACACACACACACACACACGCAACAAAAAAAAAAGAAAGAAAGAAAAATGAGGCAAAGAGACAAAATCAGACAAAAAGGGGTGAGAAGGAAGGGAGGACACAGAGACGGAAGACAGAAAGAGACAGAAACAAACGGGTAAAAGGGGAGAGACAAAAAGACACGGAAAGAGGTGGGGGGGAGTTTTTTTAAACCACAAGTTATCTGATAACTAAGTGATTGATAATTACGAAAGGAAAATATTTTTGGGAGGGGCAAATGATTACAACTTGAGATTTTGAAGGTAAAACTTAACCACAATCATTTAACAACACAGATTGGACTTCAGAGAAGGGAAAATTGTTTTATTTGACAGTTTGACAATATTACTACTGTGCAACAGACACAGGTTAGGTACAGTACAGATCTACATTTGCAAAACATTTGATGTGGCCCTAAATATTGGTGGTAAAGAAAAGCACAAGAAATAAGTAGGGTGGTTACTTTAAAAATCTTATGGCAGGGAACAATTACAACAAAGGAAATGCAAATTTTACCTCAAAGTTTCATATATAAATACTACCATAATATTTCCTTGGAAACATCTAACTTTTTGCACCACTGTCACACTAAAATTGAAGGGAAAGATTTAATGCTAAAGTCTACCTCACAAGGGAAATGCTAGCAGGCAAGCTATATTCACGTGCCATATTCATTCTTGCTTCCTAGCAATGACATTTTCTTGCTCTCCTCATGGAATGCAGAACACTTAATTACCATTCTTATGAAAACTTCATATAATTTGAGATTCAATTGCTCCCCACTCTTATCTACTGAGGCTAAACATTGTCAAATCCTGAAGGGAGGGGGAAGTTCAGAAAACGGGGCACAGAAACACACTGGACAATTTTGTTACTTAACTACTTTGCTAAAGTTCAAATCCACTTAATTTTTAAAAACAAACTCAATAAAGGAAGTTTACAGTTTCATATGCAATCTCTTAAAAAAAAGGTTCTTGTTAGTATATTTGAATGGTTGTTTTCTTAATGGTTACTAAGTTTACTTACTGTAATCTGCAACTTTGTTTAATGATGTGATTTTTTTTTTTAACATCAGATGAGAAAACTGTGGTTAAGTATGTCACTTTCCTTAGCTCACCGGACATATCAGTGGTGGAAATTACAGCTTCCACTGCTGAGAGTAGCAGAGGCAAGTAGGTGGAGCAGTGCATATATAGCTGTGGACCAGGGGAGACTTGAGTTCAAATTCCAACTGACATTCACTAGCTATGTGAACCTGTGCACAATACTTCTCTCAGCCTCAGTTAGCTCATCTGTAAAATGGGGATGATAATATAGCACCTATCTACCACAATTGTTGTGAGAATCAAAGATAATAACTATGAGCCTACAGGTACTACTGAAGAGAGAAAGACACAAACAAATGGGCAGGGACAGAGAAAGTGGGGGAAGAAAGAAAGAGAGAGGGAAGAACGGAGGGAGGCAGAGAGAGAGAGAGAGAGAAAAAGAGAGAGTCAGTCTTACTATAAGCACTGTCCTAAGGATATGAAACACACACACACACACACACACACACACACACACACACACACACACA
>NW_020954550.1:6939325-7012118 GCF_900497805.2 Vombatus ursinus
ACACACACACACACACACACACACACACACACACACACACACACACATGCACGCACACCCCAAAAAAAGAAAGAAAAAGAGGAGGCAAAGAGACAAAGTCAGAAACAAAAAGGGGTGGGAAGGAAGGGGGGAACACTATTATACTATATAAACGCTAACTACAGACAGATCAAGCGTACTGTCCAGAGCACTAAGATTCCAAAGTGGCTTATCAAATGTTCTCTACCTGAAGTCCTAATGCAAGTGGCTATTAGTTACCTACAAAAACATGCACTTGCTAACAAGCAATTCATTCTATCTACATGATGCTAGTTGCCTAAAAATAGAAAAAAATATATTATATACATATATATGTATATAATATCATCCTTTAAAAAAAAAAGGACTAGGTATTTCTAAAAGTTTTTTTGCTTTCCTGGTCACAATTACTACAGTCAAACATGTCCATCGAAATTATTGTGTCTAATTATTAAATACATGGAGCATCTGCTGATAGAATTGGATACAATAAGGGCTATGCCATTATTAACCAAAGGAGGAAGGAAGAGAAGCTACATTAATACCACTACAAGGGATTAAGAGACCTCTAATTAAAGGAGTCCAAAATCTTACTTTCATTTTGACCTAAGTTGTAGTAGGACATTTCAGTAACTACTGTCTGAGGTTTTACCAAAATAACAATATACACTTTTCCATTGAACAATATTACCTACATGGCCCTACACACACACACATCACACTGATTTCAATATACACTGAAAAAGTTCAATGAAAAGGAACCACCATTTCAATGTCTTTTTAAAAAATAAGTCAAAAACACAGAATGACCATACTTTGCAGGGTCCACTTGTTTCAATGCTAGTTTTCCAAACTGCGGACATTTTTTTGGGTGAATAAGTGTATTGCTGATTCAGTACATCCAAAATTAATGCTTAAACTTAAATTACAGATGTGGTTTAATCTTCTCATTATAAAAGGCAGGAAAAACCACCATTGACAGTAGAATAGGAGGAAGTGAGCAAGAGCAGAATAGAGGTAACTAAAGTTACTCATTTGCCCATGCCCCTGAAAGGCCCCATTTATGTTGTTCAGATTAAGCGGTCTTCTGGTCTCACAAGCAGGTCCTTAATTACTCAGGGCCTGATTATTCAGTCTGTATTAGCTTAATTTACTTCAGCTCCTCAAAACAGCAAATCATTCATTCAACATGCACCATGCACGGGAGATAAACTAGTGAAACCTGACAAAGTCCCCTCTCTGAAAAACTTAAGAAAGAAAGGAAGTTGGGGGAGGGAGTTGAGTCAGGGGATACGGAGTAAGTAAACAAATAATCCCACACAGACTATGACAGAGGCAAATGGGTGATCCATACAAAGTACTCTAGGAAAAAGTGAACAGACCCTACTTATTACCTAATCCACCCCAAACCCACTACCCTGTATCAGGACTAATCACTTGGGCACTCTCAGAGGAGCCCTACTCATATCCTTTAAGACACCAGGATTCAAGGAATCCAGTTTGGGGAACCCTTATTTTAGGGTTAATGGAGGAAGGCACATTTTAAAAGCAGAAAATGGAGCTTGCAGGGGAGTGGAAAAAATGTGCCCAATCATGAATGAGGAATAGCTGGCTATTGTCAAATTTTTACTTTAAGAATTAGACTCAAATTTCAGATGTACATAAATGACTAAAAAGAAATAAGAATCAGTGCTCTTGTAAATGACAAAAGCTGGCAGGCAAGTGTATTCCACTTAAAGAAAACACATTGCAAGAATCAAAGATAATAACTACAAGCCTACAAAAGCCTACAAGTACTACAGAAGAGAGAAAGAGAGAGAAACAACTGGGCAGGGAGAAAGAGGGGGAAGAGAGAAAGAGAGAGGGAAGGAGGGAGGGAAGAAGAGAGAGAAAGAGAGAGAGAGAGAGAGAACTGCTTACCTGCCTGAGTAGAGGGAATTTCATTAGCTCCCCACCAATGTAAATATAAGGTCCAGATCCTCCCTCCACCCCCTCCCAACAAAGAAAAGACATAAGACTAGGCATAAATTTTCCTCTTCCTTTCATGTGCATCTGTAAGCAGTTGCTACAATTGGACACTGATGATTCTACCTAGAGAGAGGTCGTGATCAATAACTAGCTTTTCACTCTATATATACACATGTGTACACATACACACATACAGATATACATATTTATAAGCACATTTTTTGTGTATACACATATACATACACATAAAAACATACATTTTTTTAAGTTTGGCCTTGTCTATGACACGGCATATGTACCAAATGCTCTTATTTTTCCATTGTCCTGACTTTGGAAGATGATGAAGAGAGGAAAGGTCCTCTCTATCTGTACAGCACTAATTGAAAATTAATTATTCCACCATTGGCCACTTTAAACTTGGAAACGAGGGTCAGAATATTTTAGCCCCAGAGAAAACCAAGTTCTCCCCTGAGAGTCTGAAAATGGGCTTCCACTAGTGAGACTTTCTATGCTTACATCAAAAAACGAAAAGCAGTGTAGCCAGGCGAGACAAAAAGCCAACATGCCAAGCCTGAGCTGGCAGTTAAGTCTTTGGCAACTCTTGGATACATCTCTGAGACAGTGTACTGATGGGACTCTCTTCCCACTCCCTCACTTGACAAGCCACTCTGATTCAGGCATTGAGTTGATCCAGCCTGGGGCTAGCTACGTCCCTGGCACTGAAGTGAGAGGAGCTGAGTCAGAGCTGGAACAAAGCCTCAAACACAACGGCCTATGTCTCTACCAATCTCCTCCCCTCTGCAGGCCACCCTGTCTCCCCACTTGTGGTTCACTGGAAGCAGCATACCAGCCATATGACAGTTTGGAACCTGTCCTGGTCTTTGGGTTATATAATTAGGTCAGTGACACGGTGAACCCCTGAACCAGACTCTGGATGTAGAATCTTGATCAGTGGGCAGAATTCAATTATGCACTGTATGCAGACTTCAGATCGCAGCTCCCTGAGAATAATGCCTGTGATTCCCTCTATTTAGGTTACTCTAAATCATGTGTAATCTTTCCAAGGAAAGAAAAGTATAACTTTTAACTAATCAAGAAACTAAATGCAAAAATCCTCATATAATGAAGTCTGTTGTCACAACAGAACTACTTTAAGTTGACAAAAACCTGATGCTTTCATTTCAACATGTTTGATGAAATGATAGGAGGTTCCCATTTCAACAAATGCTGCTTGATATTTTTGTGTGCATCAGGCTGCTTATTCCATGATTAACAAAGGAAGATGGGAAATTTGTGCACGTTAGTAAAGCTAGAGAGAAAACATGGTACAAGGGTTAGAGGGTAAGCCTCCAAGTCTGGATTATCTAGATTTCAAGTCTTGCCTGAAACCCATACTGGTAGATGGTGACCCCACGAAAGCCAATGTCTGCCAGCCCTGACCCGGAGGCAGACAATTCTCTATCACTAAGTGGGAGAAGAACTGCTTACCTGCCTGAGAAGAGGGAATTTCATCAGCTCTCCACCAATGGAAACATAAGGTCCAGATCCTCCCTCCACCCCCTCCCCCCCCCTCCCAACAACAAAGAGCAAAGGACACTAAGTGAGACTCTGGCTTGATTTATTGGTTCAAGTTCACTATACTGAAACAAAATATTATGTGACCAATAAAAATATTAAATTGTGCTTTGTTTTTGGAATTTTTTTTCCATGTGGATGAAAGAGATGTGTGGATTTCACTAAGAAGTCCACTAATTCCCAAACCACTAATATAATATTTAGTATTATAATAAAAACGCTAGTTAGAATTTAAACACTGCTATAAGGTTTTCAATGTCCTTTATTAACATTCTCTCACTTGATCCTAAATAATTCTGTGAGATAGGTGCTATTATAATTCCCCCTTTTACAGATGGGGGCTTTTACAGATATGAGGCTCAGAGACCTGCCAGCGGCATGTAATTAGTTAATTGGTTGAGAAAGGATTCTTACCAAGGTCTTCCTGGCTCCAAGTTCATCCTACTTTGCCACCCTGTACCTACCATTTCCACTTACAAAATGTAATATACAGGAAAGCTATTATTGATATAGGTCAACATTTCTTCACATTTCATTTTGACGCTAATAAAGAACCATGTGGTTCAAGGACAGGCAACTTTTCTTGTTCTGAGGGAAAAAATACTCAACTTTATACTTAAAACCAATCTGGGAAATACAAGTATAAGAAATAAAATAAAGATTTATTTATATTCCTTACACATAGAACTAGTCAAGCAACTGGATTTTGATCCATACACAATCAAGATAAAATTTTATGGGATGGACTGCTTTTCATGTAACTATCACATGAGCAGCAAAGTACACCTACATACCCAACTCTGCCCACTGGGGATCACTCATAACTCTAACCTAAACGATTCCAAATAATTTCAAAAAAACAAGTACTGTTAATGTAATAATTAAATAGCAAATATTCTCCTTCCAAAGATTAATCTTTTCAAGAGTTCAAATCCACAGAAAAAAATGGCAGAAAAAACTAGGACCTAACATTCTGTCATTTCACAAACACTAAATACATATATTTTCTTCAGAATGAACTTTAGAATAAAAACTTAGCAGGCCTATCTGTAATGGTCTTCCACGTCTATAAATATAAGCTCTTTTCACATTAGAAATAAAGTTCTCATCGATGACAATTAAGTACCAGGCCTCTCTCCATTTCCTTTCTCCACCAGAAAACTAAAAGTGTAAGACCATTTATATGAAAATGACTACATTTGCTGTTTTACAAAATTAGGAAAAGTTGAGAAACATGAAAAATAGCATGTAACAGTCTGATTGAAGATGTTCCCATAGGGGCCAGTCAGCTAGTAGCCAAGTTAACAGTTCAAAATGCAATCCCATTCCTCTTCCCCCCCGCCAATTACAAGTAATAACAACTTTTAACATTCATTTTTTAAAATTCTGAGTTCCATCCCATTCTTTATAATGTCCCAAGAGTGTCAGAGTAGAAGCTTGGCACACATGTCAGTTCCATGAGGGCAGGACTGTGTCTTATCAAAACATGGTGTCTCCCTCAGAGCCTCGCATCATGATTCATATACAGTAGGTATTTAACAAATATTTGTTTAACTGAATTATGTTCTGGTAAATCTAAAATAAACAAAATTAGAACAAACATTTGGCTTCTATAATTTAGAAATAAAAGTTATACAAGTGAAACATTAAAGAGGCTAAAAAAACTGGTATGGAATCCATGCAATTCACATAAGGCAGTTAAGAATGACACAAACATCCGTCAACTGATGAAAATTAACTGCAAGGACAATAGAACAGAGAGAATTCAGAACCAGTCCCTGGGTTCCCTTTTAATGATTCTTTAAATGAACAGGACATCTTTATTTTCAAGTATTTACTTAACAAGACAGGATTTTAATACTATTTTCCTGTAAAGACATTTGAGCTTCTTACATACTCCATATAATGTAGTTCCTATATTATATAATATATAATGTGTATATTATATACTCTATATATTACAGATTTAGAATTGAAGACTAAGGGAATAACAGAGTATATGTATATAGATATATATACACACACATACACACACATATACATATGTGCATATATACATACATACATAATTTTATTTTTTAGGTGCAGACTAAAGGTTCCCCAAATCTTAAGATAGCTGATTGGCTATAAGTTGAACTGAAAGAGTTAAAGAAGAACAATAGGAAACTTTAGATAATAAATCTTCTTAAACTTGCTCAAAAAAACGTTTTTTAAAAAACTGACAATGTCTTTAAGGGATTTTAGGAAAGACTAGACTGTTACAAGATAACTTCACATGTAACTAAGAACAAGAAAAGGGATTTTGAATAACAATGACAGACCTTGCATTTCTCAAACCAGGCTAAATGCAGAATTTGATTACAAAAGCATACTCCACAGGCACCAGTATTTCAACAAAGGTTACTTACCCAGTCTATCAAACAGGTATCACAAGAATGGCTCAGAATGAATGAAAAAAATAATTGTTTCAGTTTTGGCCAGAAATCCTGAGGGTCTTCCCCTCCCAGGTAGCTTTTTTTTTTTTTTGGACAAGGTAAAGAGGCCATCCTCTGCCTCATTTCTTATTAAGCATTAATCACTTGCCTCAGTCAAACTGAGACCAGTTAAAGACCTTAGCTTGAAAAGGCCAAGGTCCCCCAATGCATCCTGGGCCATCTCCAGTCATCCTGACCCATATGTTGCCACTGGACCCAGATGGCTCCAGAGGAGAAAGGGAGGCTGGTGACTTTGCACAGCCCTCCTTCACGTAAATCCAATTCAGTTGCATGTCAAGGCATCACCTCCCTGATATTATGGTTCTCTTCCAGAACAATGGACAAACAGCAGCAAATAGCATAAATAACCCTTGGAAATGGAGAAGCACCACCAGAATGAGAAAAGAGATTTTAAAATATTTTTGTAAATGCATACATTTTTAATGTTAGAAAATTCCACACTCTAGGGCATTTGTATGACACAGATAGGCTGTGTGATCCAGGGAAAGTCACTTATTACCTCTCAGTGCTCTAAAGATCAAAAGTTGCAGAGAAAGCATCAATCTAGACAAGTTGCAGGAGGTTGCTCACCTGGATACGCTACATCATGGTTCAGTCCTTAGTCCTATCTTCGTTACTATCTTGAGATTTCCCTAAATTTGGCTATAATTTGGGTGTCTGAATCACAAGAATCAGCATATGAAAACACTTTTGTATGAGATGGCTGCACTTATGGATTGCAAACAAACTTTATGCACATAGGAGAAATATAAAGTCCATAGGATCAAAGATGCAGAAGAGCTAGAAGGAGCCTTAGGTCATCTAACCCAACCTGATTCTCTCACAGATGAACTAAAGCCCATAAAAGTTATGTAACTTGTCCAAAGTCACACAGGTAGTGAGAAAGACTCACTGAACCTTCTATGATCCGAGAAGCAAATCATTTTTGAAGGTTTTAAAGAAAGCTCCCCTCTTCACTTAACTAGCTTAATGTAACCCTTGCCTCAGTTAAAAACCAACTTTGAAAACCATAGTACTGTATTCCCTCAATCTCCTAATGTGGTCACCTACATTAATAAACTTTCCAATTAACAAAAGCGCCCTTAGCCAAGTCCCCAGTACCATCAATAACACATTGTCTGGCATGTAATAGGCACTTAATAACTATTTGTTCCTTAATCAATTCGATGCAAGACTTTAACTTAGATGAGCCTCAAATCGATTCAGGCACCAGCATCTGAATGTCTACTTTAAGCAGAATATAAATCTTCACACTGGCAAAACAACTAATATGGGCAGGTAAGCTTGGATAAGACTGGCAGGTTAGTTTGTGGGTACCAGTGAGGACTATAATTTGTTTTTAATCTGTGGAATCAGTTTCTTAAAGCTAAACTAAAAATATAGCCCTAATGAAATTTGTGATTCTCAACCACAGCCCAAAATAGACTGCAGGGTCTACCTAAAGTCTTGGGACTTATTTTACTAGAGAAGAACTAAAGGAAAGAAAAGAAACTACTCATTTCATATTTGCACTGATCCCTCTGAATAGTTCTGGGTCAACTCTTCCCAAGCAAGAGATACTCAAGAGAAAAGTAACTAACAAGAAAACATCCCTACATTTATCTTTCCAGCTCTGGAAAACTGAAGAAATTTTAAGCACAGATGGGTTAAAGAACTAAGTGAATCAGGGCCAAAGTTTTAACTCAACCATACACCAAGAATGTTTCTATTTTATTTATTATAATAAAGGGATTTTTTGTACTTTCTTTTGATATCAGGTCTGATCAAATTATAATAATTTTCCTTCAACATTTCATAGGTGGAACTGTAATAAGCATCAAGTTCAGATAGCTTAGAAAAATGTAGAGGTGTTTTATCATGCAGGTACAACTTGGAAGAGATGGGTACTCAGTAAAATAAGCTCGTTGCAAACAGTTTCTAGTATGAAGCATTCAACTAAACAAATATCTTACATTCTTGAAAATGAAGATAATACTTTTGGAGCTATAAAACTTCAAAGACAGAAGGTCCTATACACAAAATTAAACAGAAAAATATACCACTTGGTTTTTTTGTTTTGTTTTGTTTCAAAGAAAAAAGGTAATACTCCAGAAAGGTCAATTTAACTTCAATACTGCAAAGAGAACTATTACTTCAGCAACCTGGGGAATGCCTCTTGTGACAGAGGTCTCAGTTCTTCTCCACTGGCAGGAGATGCTCTTGACAAGCTAGCTGTGCCCAAAAAGTTCAACACCCTGTGCCTAACCTGGTGCTGAGTCTCTCATCTTTGCCAGCCTGGTCCTTGACTACCATAGTCCATAAGACCAGCCAGGTCAATTTAACAGGATAACAATAAATAAAATCATCATGACAGAAGAAAAATATGCTGGTTGACTAAAAGTTAGATTAACTGCTGGGTTCTACCTATTTCTACTGTTTTAGTAAAAAGGGATGATTTTTTAAAAATGTAACCTCAGCATTTGTTTCAGTTATTTAAAGTCTGGGGGAACGGTGCCAAATAAATACAATGTATATTGGTTATTGTTTCTGTTTTTTAATCTAAGCTAGTTTTAGTGAAAAGGGGAAAGAACTGTTATACTCTTACAGACTTCAAAAGTAAAAGCTACAAAGGACTTCAAAACAATAGAAAATATAATCTATCATGCAAATGGTTTACTCATTTTTAGCTATTAAAGTCGATACAATTTCATCTATTTCAGCATGCAGGACAATTCTGTGGCTCCTCCTCATGAAAGTTTGGTAATGAGAAATTTATTATATGATTTGCCATACAGTTGTACTGCTAACATGTTTTCTTTTATTGAGCAAGATATAGATACGTAAATGAGCCCATATAAGGATTTCACCTGGTATGGTTATCTGCCAGTGGTACAAAATTCTCTGTGGCTGCTCTAGCAGCTATAAACCATCACAGACAGCTGAAGCTCAAGCATTTAATTTTTTAAGCTCATACATGTGGAGAAGGGTCTAGTGATCTGCCGCCTCTCATGCTTTGGACAAAGTGGTACCCTAGAATTTGAAAAGAGCAAACATCTAAAATGATGAAGACTCCTATGATAAAAACTAAAAAGGAGGCTCTTTCAACACTGATAGTTCATAGCTCCATGCCTGAATATTAAACATCAAATTAAAGGTTAACATTTCACTGTTAAACCAATCACTCCTGAAGTACCTCCCTCCACTGACCAAAATGTAACACTCAGGTTAATGATACACATTATCAGTCGTTCAAATTCAATTCAACAAACAATTATCAACGACAAACAGGAACCAGGTGCCACCTATATGTAAGCTACTACTCTAGGTCCTGAGGACATACAGATAGATTTAAAAAAAAAAAAAGCAGATGTGCTTTCTTTTTAAAGATACAGACAAGGTTTTGTGAGTATAGTTATTTTTTTCCCCAATAAAACTCTCAGTTACTTATTTCTTCATCATAGTTTCAACAGACAGGCTAAACCAGATTGAGGGTAAATGATAGGAAATCTGTTAGGATTACTTAAGAAGGTGTCTACCCCAAGCATGTGAAGACTTTCCCCCAGGCAGAATGGGCAGATGAGAACAATTTGTTTCAATGTCCATGAACCCACCTGAAGCAGGTGCTCTGGAACACTTATAAGATTGGTCAGACACTGAAGATGCCACAGTCATCCACTACTTCAGGCCATTTTGTATTGCCACTGGACTTCGATGATTGTGGAAAGGTGAGGCTGACGACTCTGTGCAACTCTGCCTCAATTAAATCCAATTCACAAGCAAGTCAAGACATTCACCCTGTAAAGTCACTGGTCCTCTTCAAAAATCAAGGACAAACAAGAGCAACAATTTTTCTAAATCAATATCAGATCACAGGAATAGAATACTAGTCCCTTTCCTTTCTCTTCCGCATTCACAGAAAAGATAAAATAGTTAAATCAAAACTTCTCAGTATAAACCTGTTAAAATTACGAATTTAATCAGCCAGAAAAACGAGAGGAGGACTCACATGGTTAAGAACTTCAAGTTCAATTTCTGACAATTGTGTTTGAATGTGTAGCTGCAACACTTCATTAATGTATTTGATCCTAATTGTGGCACTGGTAATGCTCAAACGACATCCCAAAACTGATTCATCATCATGATTCTGTGTCTCTTGGTTTTGTTTCCCAAAATGTCAATGGTTCCACTTTATACTGAGTACATCTGTAAGACATTTATTTTATTTCCCACTAGACTACAAAGGGCAAAATTTCCATTTTACCCCCAGGGAGAAGAGTGTAGAATGCTAGTACTCTCTGGGTCAGCCTGAATCCAGATATTCTTCAAAGGTCTTTGTCTTCAAATGCCAACTATAGTAACAAGGCAGACTTTCCCACAAAATGAGTAAATGGATCACAGTTACAGAACAGGCCGTCAAAATTCTATGGCAGAGGTTCACAGCATTTTAAGAGGAGATACTTGTTCAAACACGAACCTCAGTTCCAATGCAAAGATAACAGAGATCTAAACAGCAAATGAACACCTTTTGTACTGTTCCCCAAAATGCTACAGGAAACGGGGTAGAGGCATTGA
The DNA here is from genome assembly GCF_900497805.2 of Vombatus ursinus. Taxonomy (NCBI): domain Eukaryota; kingdom Metazoa; phylum Chordata; class Mammalia; order Diprotodontia; family Vombatidae; genus Vombatus; species Vombatus ursinus. Next base: position 6,949,933 of record NW_020954550.1, read on the forward strand.
AGAAGCTATATTTGTATGAGAAAGGAAAGTGAATTCACAAGGTCAGACATTTTTTATGTCAGGTAAATCACTTTCAAAAGATATCTTCCTGTCAACTTAAGGAATAATAGGAATAATAATGGGGGGGGGAAGGTCACCAAAATGTGTAATTCTGGTGTCAGGTCACACTCTTTTCTGTGACCTCTATAGAAAGCAACCATTTGAAACGCTTTATCACAGCCTATGCTTCTAAACAGGGGGCTGACAACCAATCACAAAATATTTCAAATAACCAAGCCCAAGAAAGGATTACTATAGGACTAAAAGAAACCACAAACACAGTCCCCAAAGAAACCTCCAACCAAGAGGGAATATTACAACTGAAAATAGAACCCACGATGCTGGCACTTTGTATCTCAAAGGCTACTATGAGGCTCACCCTATCAGAATCATTTCAAAGGGAAAAGAAAAAAAAAACAACCCTTGTGAACCTGAGTAGAAAACATGCTTCATACCTTTAGCTAGCATCTCCCAAGTCATAAGAGTCAATGCTTTCACATCTAACTGCAGCAATGCCTCATTAATGCACACCACACGCTCCCGCACACACGCACGCGCGCGCACACACACACACACTCTCTCTCTCTCTCTCACTCTCAATATTCTAGTCTACCATAGTTAGTTTAAACCAGGGGTCTAAACCAAGGATTTCAAAGCACTTCCAAAAAGACTCCCTCACACAATATCCCCCTGAGGGAATATTGAAAGCTCAATTATATAAGCAGGATAATAAACTTTCATCTCTTTCCAACCTCCCCCATCAACTCATTTCCTCCTGTAGAAGAGGAAATGTAGACCCATTATCTATAGAATGTGGGTTTGTATATATGTTAAGGGAATGGAATGCCATTGTCTAACAACACAAAATTTCCAGAACCAAAGCCTTTCAATGTCTAAAATCCCTAAAGAACAGGAATTCTATAAAAGTGAAGGAAAATACTCAGAGGTAGAGATCTATAAAAGTTACTTAATTGACAGAGAAGATTTCTATTTGAATAACTAATCAAAACCCAATGCAGTGAAAATACATCTACCATTAACAATTAAAAAATTAAGCCATTAATATTGTCAGTCTAGATACAAATTTCTCCTGACTCTCCACTGTAAAAATATAAGCAAAACTGTTATTTTGTAGATTTTACAGAATCTTACTTTTAACTCAAGTTCATTTTTTCTTCTTAGCACTACAGTCATTAGAGATATTAATGTGCAGGCATGATCTGAGTTCATCTAAAAACCATTTATCCAAACCAGGCAGCAAAATTTATATTTTTATGATGATTTTTTTATTAAAAAAAGGTAGAATCATAGTATCAGAGATATAAAGCTAGAAGAGATCTTGCAGACATAAAATCCAATCACATCATTTTACAGATGAGGAAACTGAGGCACAGATATCTATACACACATATATGTATACGTGTATACACATGTATATATATGTATGTGTGTATGTACATACATACATACACACACACACACACACACACATACATATAGGTGTGTGTGTGTGTGTGTATTTTCCCCCAATGACCAGGGTCACATAGCTAGTGTCTGAGCTGGGACTCAAATTCAAATCTTCTTGACTCCAAGTCCAATGTTTTCTTTACTACTCCCTGCTGCCTCTAAGATCATGCTGTGGGGTACTGAAGGCTCTTGTAAGCCCTAAAAGGAAATTAACAGAAACATGAAGGAAATAATATGTCACAACAAAGGTGGTTCATTAGCTCAGAGGTGATCTGACAACAGTGTTCAAGTAAATAAAGGCCTGCAATTTGAAGGATGTTCACTTATTTTCTACCTTTTTGGGGGAGGCCTGAGACAAGAAAATTGCCTTAATTTAAAACAGGCATGATTCTAGTTGGTCAAAGGTCTGGTCTGATTCTGTCCATAACACTAATAAAGCAGTAGAATGAAATACAGGATAAAGATATCCAGAATCAGAGGTGGCAAAGAGCTCAGAGGTCACATAACCCAACCCACATCTGACCCATAATTCCTTCTAAAACATCCCCAAGTAGTCTGCCACCCTCTGCTTAATGGCCAACAAGGAGAAACCCAATACCTCCAGTAGGAGGCGGCCACTGGCGCTTTGGGGGTAGTTCTAATTGTAGGAAAGACTTCCCTTAAGTGGGGCTTAAATCTGCCCCTTTGCAACTTCTATCTACTGTTATTAATTCTAGTTCCACCCTCTGGGGCCAAGCAGAACAAAGCTAATCTCTCTGACAGCCTAGCCTTCTGGTCTCCAACGTACTATTACCAGTTCCTTCAACAAATCCATTGTATGTCTTGCATTCCAACTCTGGTGATTCTCTTCTGGGCACTCTCCAATTTGACTCTTTCCTTCCTTATACGGAGGGCCCAGAAATGAATGCAGCATTCTATATCTGGCCTGATCAAGACAGAGTAGAAGAGAACTTTTACCCCCCATATTCTGGACACAATACCCTTCTTAAAGCAGCCTGGTTGTTTGGGTTGCCACATCCCACTGGGGACTCGTGTTCAGCTTCCAGTCAAACATCTGCCCTACTCCCCAACATAATTTTCTCTAATCTCAAAAGACACCAGAAGAAGGGATGAAAGATTTAATAGTAAAGTTCTCAACCATTTGTGAAAAGGAAAGGGGAAAAAAAAAAAAGGAAGGGGAAAGAGTTTCTGAAAAAAGGTGATGTGCTTTCCTCACCCCTTCCCTACTCATTTTTGCCAGGATCGCTAGATGTTTACCATGACACTCCATTCACTCTACTAAAGTGGTATAGTGAGAGTATTAACAGACAACGCCCATTTCCCACCAGCATAAATACTTTAGATAATCCCCTGAGTACTTATTACTGGGGAGGAGCTAATATAATAGTTAAGACTTGGGTTTCAGGCCTTCAGAGCCTCAAAAAAGGAATACAATGGTAACTACTGAAAGTGGATGATACTGGGGAATAAAAAATTTAAAAAAGGAGTTAAGGAAACAAAATGAGCTACTGTAATCTTAATATAGTTTCACACACTATGTACTAAATGTGTGCCCAATTATGAAGGTTAACTAAGAACTCAAAAAGGCCATCCTTGTTTTGAGACATAATACTCCCTTCGCTACATGCATTTTCAGAAAGATTTTAATATTCAAACAATGTCTGAGCTCTCATATTGAAAGGTATTCTAGCCAGAATTTAACACTTAAAAAAAGTAACTACGCTCTGTAGGGTACAACACATAGACAATTAACGTGCAGCTCAAATCAGAGTTTCATCTTTTTGCTATTATGATCCATTACAATTTGGGTGACAACATTTGGCAAGACACTTTGTCAATAAGTGGGAGTTATATATCTGGTCCTTGTCCTCAATGTCTCCACCTCTGCTTCTTCCAGGACCTCCAATGAAGACGAGTGGCTGGCTCAGGTCAGCCATCTCCTCATGGCTCACCACACTGCAATCTCCCCGTCTCCCTTATGCCCAGACACCGAGTTCCTTCCTCTCCCTTCTCCTTTTCGGCTTTCTTTTATGTGTCTTCCCCCATTAGAACATAAGTCCCTTTAGGGGAAGGGCCATCTTTGTCTTCACTTCCATTCCCATGCCTAGCCAGTGAGTCTGACTGGCAAACTCAGTGTGGTAACCAATTAAACTGAATACATATGGTCACAAATGAACACTTGGGGGGGGGGGGGAATAAAGAAGAGGCATGAATGATGAATAATAATCATCATGTGACAATGAAATAGAAAAGGATACTTACGCTCCCTAACTTCCACTTTGTCACTTTGATATCTTTTCAAGCAGAATACATATGTTTAGCCCAAAGGAAGCCAACTAGTTTATTAGTAATTGCTAACATGCATAAAATTTATTCCTGTTGGCCTATTTTCCACAATAATCTGGCTTGTCACTCATGCTAACTATTGAATTACCATTGCACTAAATTGAAGCTACTTTAAAATGGAAAACATGAGGCTCAGTATTTCTAGAAAACTGAATGTAGACCTCTTACCGCTTTCTTACCAAACTTTTATTTGTGCTGCCTCCAATTTCTTTTTTATATTAATTTTCTCTCTTATGCTATTACATCCATCACTCCACACCTCTTTTGTGGCTTCTTTTAAGAAAAAAAATCAGCTTCCTGTGTCTTAAAGAGTCAGATTTAAAAAGCTATTAAAGATCTTAAATCAGTACTATACACATGAAGTAAAATAATAAAGAATAAATTTAAAATGAGAAATAAAATTCATTTACCAATCAGGAAAGACTCATTGCTATTCCATTAAGAGTCAACCTAACTATACTACTGATGGGCAGCTGGGTGGCGCAATGGATAGAGCACCAGGTTGTTTGTCCTTCCTTCCAGAAGAGGACCATGACATGCAAGTGAATTGGATTTGAGTGAGGGAAGGCTGTGCAAAGTCACCAGCTTAACTTCTTCCTCTGGAGCCATCTGAATCTAGTGGTAAGATATAGATCAGGATGACTGAAGTCAGCCCTGGATGCAGTGGGAGACCTTGTCTTTAACAGGTTTCAATTTGTCTGAAACAACACCCATTCAGTGATTAAGGATAGGTAAGAAAATGGAGCACCAAGACTGGAGTCAGGAAGATTCCTTTTCATAAGTTCAAATCTGGCCTCAGATACTTACAAGTTGTGTGACCCTGGGCAAGTCACTTAACTCTGCCTCAGTTTTCTCATCTGTAAAATGAAATGGAAAAGGAAAGAGCAAACCACTCCAGTACCTGTGCCAAGAAATCCCAAACAGGGTTATGAAGAGTTGGACACAACTGAAATGACTAAACGACAACAAAAACTAAATTAGTACAGGAGGCCAGCTGTCAATTAAAATTACTGCTGACAGTATTTTTTTTGATGACTCTACTGGAATTACTCTTGACAATATTTCTATGTAAATACGTTTTTTCAAGAATAGCTCCCTCCAACCCATTCCATCCCTCCTTTTTAAAATAAGGATATGTATATTAGGGAACACTAGCTCCTTTTCCTCTTTCAATACTTCTGTTAAAAACTACTCTGCTTAATTTTTTTTTAATCTGAATTCAAATAAATAGTTGCATAGTAGACTCACATAAACAGATAAATATCTTTGGACAGACAGTGAAATTACACAAATCATTTTTGAATAGCAGGCTGAGGTCAATATCTTATTGCTGACTCAATACTTTTTGACTTACATGCAAACAGAAATAAGCTCTGTGATTAGTCTTACAGTAGTGGGCATTACTTGAACTTAATTGTACACATTTACATCACTTAAGAAAGCAGCATCTTCTTTGGGGAAGAAAAACATAACTTCTGGCATGCCCTAGCAAATTTTATTAAGCATTCAGCAAGTTCCTATGACTCTCATAATTTTTTTTTTTAAATTTCCTATTCAGTCTTTCCTTATTACCAAGATAACTGGGTTAAAAGGCAGTTTTTGTCCTCCTCCACTTCCACTTTTGTCCACCCCATTTGGTCAGTGACAGAATAATCCATTATCAGTGGCAGTACAGTCCAACATTAGCAACACCAGAACCTCTTCCAGAAGAGTTATTGCGACATTATGTACGGTGCAACTCATTATGCAACTTGGGCAAATACACTTCCTTTTTAATCAAAGGATAAAAGAAAAAATATATAACACACACAAAAATTATCTTGAGATATCCTAGCATGGCACAAATTAATTCTACAATGTTTGCCCAAGTGGGAGGCTCTTTCTTATGCGAAGCAGCAAAAAATGTAAGCCTTAAACCACAAAACTGGCAAGGCAGGAGCCGTAACCCTACTTTGGTTTAGTAAAAAGTCAGTAACGTTCAATCTCTGATCCATAGTTTGAGTCAAAGTGGCCTCGGTCATAATTTTTTTAAAGTCCACACATCACCCAAACAGAAGATATACATTAATACCATGAAAAAAACTGTATTTAAGGAAAATAAAGCTTCCACATTTATACTAACTACAGGATTGTGTTTCAGCCACAGCGTTCCTGGACAGGAAACCAAAAGGTAGATACAGGGTTAGAAAAACAATGGTTTCTTCTGTGCTGGATTCTGTGGTCATTTTATTACTCTCTACATTTTCCCATACAAATATTCTAATGATAAATATAGCGAACTCTAAAAAGGCTCCCACCTCTAAGACTCCTGTAGCCAAATACCCTGTTTTACAGTAAGAATTGCCTTCTCTCTGAGATTTCAATTTACATTATATATCATATCCATTTTTTTGCATGGTGTTTCCCATTAGAAAATGAGTTCCTTGAGGGCAGAAATAGTGTGGTTTCACTTTTCTTTGTATTCCCAGTACTTAGCACAGTGCCTAGCACATAATAAGCAGTTAATAAAAGCTTGATGACTGACTGAGAGGGCATTTAATGTTTCCTCTGGAGAATACCAAGAATTGCATCCTACTGAGCCAACAGAGAAAGGGTTTAAATAGAAAAAGTTTTAAACACATCCACATACTAAGTAGCATCTCTACTATCGTAACATAAAATATCCCTGTTCCTAGGTTTGTAATAACAATGACCACAGTTCTCACACAAGGCCTCTGGGTGAAGATACTACAGGAATGAAGTGATGCATAATGGCCCAGGTTTAATGAGCAGATACAAATTTAATAATTGTCTTTAATAGAGAGAGAGTTAGTCAGCAAGTACATGTCAATACTGACCTTGTTGCTCATTATCTGTTTCCAGTTTCGAAGAGCCCGGAACTACAGGAAGGGGTCGGGGTGGACGAGGCTTTGGTGTAGGAGGTGAAATTCTTTTCCTTCCAATATATTCTACATAAGTTCCTGGAAAGTCCCCTCTTTCCCCTGTTGTTTCATTAAAGCCATTCAGCCAACCAATTTCATCAGGCTTTGCTTCTTCACCTTCACTGAATCCAAGTGCTACTAAGGACCCTTTATTCACAGTTAATATATCCCCCACGTGCAAGTCGATATCTTCTTCCCGTTCTTTTTTATACTCATATAAGGCTCTATATTGGTAGCCTTCGGCACTCATTTTCGCCAATGTTACCACTCAACAACTGAGTTTTGTTATGTTATCTTTATGTGAGAAAAGCCTGGGTAAAGTGTCTTAAAACACCTAATGTAGTTCCAGAAAAAGTTAAAATTGAATTCTTCAAAGATTTAAAAAGAAAGGTGATCTGCCATTCTACTGCCCATGTGTCCTCCATCAATGGTGTGGCAGGAGAACGTTTGCCACTTCCTCCCTTCAGATGGGCTCCTTTTCTCAATTATCTGGGCTCCAAACATTTAGTTGAATTGTACAGTCAAATGCCACGCGTTGTGATGCTCCTGCCACTGACTCTCCACTGGCCTTAAGATCTTATAGCTGCACCTTGCACACATGCTTCACCTAGTAAAGAAGAAACAGAATACTCATTAACTTCAAACTTACTGCTTTTGTGCATCTGAAATTTCAATATGATACACACATTCTACCTCTATTTTTTTTCTGTACCTTATTGTACAGAGGTTAAAATTTGGAAAGTTTCAGTTCTAAATGTCACAAAAAAGCGAAAAAGTTCCATGTAGACAGACAGAATATGCATTTATATATTATGAATATATCTTATCTAAATATGTTCATATATTCAATACACTGCTTTATATATTGAATTTTACATATTTATTGAAATTATATATTGTCATAATTTCAATATCCTATTATACTCAATCAAACAACAAATTTTTTAAAAGCAAGTATCTGTGTAATAGGCATATAAAAACAAAAAATAAACATTCCTGGCCCTTGAGAAACTTAGATTCTATTAGGACAGTGGCTTGTATATGTATAAGGATATAAAAAGTAAATACAAGGTAGTGAGATGGGGACACTAATAGCTGAGAAAATCTGAAAAGGTTTCATGTAAAAAGTGTCAGGTAAGCTGAGCTCTAAAGAAAACTAGTAATTCTAGGAAGCAGAGGTGAGGAAAGAATGTGTTTCAAGCCTGGGGACGAACCATTAAAAAAAACTTATTTAAGTATTCTAGACTGAAGGCACATCTTAAAACTTCAGTATCACAGTCATTTAAAATTCTGATCTTTTTTTTAAAAATCTAATTATAAATTAAACGGCTACATGCTGACATTTCAAAGTGTATTCATCTTTCCATAGTTAAAATTTTAGTCCTTTTCGAAGGCAATAGCACTCTTAGGATTGCTACAGATTTAAAAAAAAAATACTAACATGGAAATCTTTGTGTAGCAAGAACATTCATCTGGAATTATACTGTTTTGTGTCTCAATTCTATCAATTAAAAAAATAAAGGCAATTACCAGGTTATATAAGGGTGAGAAAACTCCTTTGTCCAATATCTATTCAGAGACCAACTTTGTTTTTTGACGGATCCAGAATCAACTAAACTAACAAAAGACACTTTTTTAGAACCAAACTTTCAGCGTGCTGCTCTAATGGAGGCACAGAACTCATAAAAATGTCCATATCTCCAAGTGTCTGGAGACAGAGGTGGAGAATTTTTTTTTTTTCTAGCAGGAGGCTAAAAGCCACTGGAGGGAGTCCCTACCCAGCTGTTGACTGCCACAGGCGTCAGAATTAGAAGTGCAACATACAAAGGAGAATCCATTTTCCACAAAACGCATGTGCCTCGACTCCAGAATGGGCACTCTAGATCCTGCCTGCCACCCTGAACTCTTGACTGGCCAAATTCCCCATATCGAGCTCCACCCAGATCCCCAGCATGCTGCTCGGACTCCCCTCCATTCCACTCTCTACCCTTTTTCCACCTCTCAACACTTACCATTTCCACAAAGTACATATCAATCAAATTGCCCTTATGGCTCCACTCACTATCCCTGACTTTCTAGATCAAAATACTCCTTCCCTGCCCATCCCTCAACAATATATGTTGTCTTCCCCTCTTAACAAGATAATTTTTGTGAAGGCAGGAACCATTTTGCTGTTTCTATTTTATCTCAGCATGCAGCACAGTACTTAGTAAATGTTTTTTTTTAATCAAGAAAAATAAATTGTTTATTCTTTTACATTTACCATTTTCTTTTAACTAAAAAGCAAGTACAAATTAGTAACTTCTTTGTCTCTGATTGTTATTAGAAGAAACCTAAGGAGGTCATATTGGGAGTCCTGGCATTACTGAATGCAATTTCAACAAGTCTTCTAAATGATTCTGTCATCTACGAAAAGTGGGCTCTTTATATATTACAAGAGAGCCAGTCACTTAAACAAAGAGAACACTGCAGTAAATATTAATTAATTTTTTATATATTCTCATGCCTGTGCTAGGTATTGCAGGTGATTTAACATTTGCACATGAGGGAGCCAGGATGCCTTACTACTTTCAGACTTCAAAGAATCTCTCCTTTGCATGGGGCAGGTATTAATTAATCCATTCATGCTTTCTCATCCTGTGCATCTCTTTGTCCGTAGATGAACAAACACACTATGATGCTGTCAACATTGAGGGCTCCCTCCACCAAAATTCTATTACTTCAGTAATCCTAGGTAGTTGCTGGACCCATCTAGAGGATTAAGTGACTTGTTTGGACTCACACAATCAGGCAGAGAAAGGCAGGGTTTGAACCCGGGTCTTCTGGGCCCTAAACCCAACATTCCACCCTGCCCTCATTTTGTCTCATGTTCATGTACTCCCTTAAACCCCTCCTAGAGAGTCTAGCCACCATGCTGGGGACCTTCCTTTACATCTCTCAGTTTTGTAAGCAGCACAAATGATGCAAGGAGGCGGTCCATCTGTTATCACTCACTCTCGCTGTATCCTATTTCCTTTTCCAGCCATAGACTGATTTGATGACATCTTTTGATTGCAAGGAAGATGATGAAAATAGCAGCTCACATTTATATAACACTTTAAAGTTTGCAAAGGGGACTTTTTTTTTTTGCACCCCATCCCCGAGGCATCCATGCACAGATTTTAGTGGGTCTGTGAATTCAGATGGGAAAAAAAAAATTACATCTTTATTTCTATATAATTGGTTTCCTTTGTGATCCTATGTAGTGTAAGGATTTAAAAACATAATTCTGAGAAGGGGACCCCCACTGACTTCCCCAGACTGTCCAAGAGGTCGAAAACACATATCAAAGTTAAGAAGCCCTGCTCTTCTAACTATGATTCTAAGAAGTGAATGGAGGCGACAGTGGGAGAGTCTGCCCCGAGGCCCTCCCTTTTCTCCTGACTGTTATTCCTACTCCCATGGAGCCCCTGGGGGCCTATACTTGACTTGTTTGGCTGCCCAAGCCAGTTCTACAAGAGTGGCCCTAGCTCACTATCAACAGCTTCAGTCTGTAGGTTCCCAGGGTGGAGTGTCTCTCTCACAGTTTACAGATCCCTGCAGCTGTAACTACTTTGGAAAGGTAGTCCAACAGGAATGGAACTTAGGGGAGTCCTAAGAGGCTAAATGCTAAAATGTGCTATTAGCATGTGAAAAAAAAAAACTTTAAATCAGAGGAAATAAGTAAAGCTTGAATACTTTTTACTCCCGAAAGTCTTGTGTCCCCCCACTTTGCTCCTGCGGCTAGTTCAGACATCCCTATTTGGGATTTTAAGTCAGGAAGAACTGGGTTCACCTCTCACCTCTGATCCTCTGACCTCCATAGATATATGATGCTGGGAAAGTTATTTCTTTCTTTTAGTATCCTCATCTGGAAAAATTGAGATTATTATCCCTGAACAACCTAATGGATACTGGTGAAGCTCAAATGAGATACTGTATGTAAAGTGTCTTACAACCTTTAAAGCACAGCACAGATATAAGTTTTAATTATTACTTCCTGCTGCTTTCTCAGCTCTCCTACTGTTATGTCAGGCTTTTCCACCTGAGCTATGGACGAAAAGATTTTGCCTTCCAACTTCATATAAGACAAGGGGCAATAGGTAATCCAGAATCACAAGCATCACTGTCTGAACCACTGGACCACTGCCTCCTCCTCCTCCTCCTCCTCACACTGCTCCTGGAGGTACTCGAGATGGTCCAATAGCGTTAAAATTGGTCAATGGGGGCAGCTAGGTGACGCAGTGAATATGGGACTAGCCCTCAAGTCGGGAGGACCTGAGTTCAAATATGTCCTCAGCCACTTGACACTTACTAGCTGCGTGATCCTGGGCAAGTCACTTAACCCTGATTGCCTCATACACACCGGAAAAAAAAAAATTGGTCAATGCTCAGTAAAGACTCTTAAAAACAGTTCAGAACCCAAGTTATACATACATATATACGTACAAGTTATACATACAGGCTACTCATCTCCCAAGTCACTAAGCCGACCCAATTGCATAGGTATGACCAAAATTAATAGTTAACAGGTATCAATGACATAACTTTATCCTCATGACCGCATGTGATTTTGACTACAGTCACTTGTCATAGATGCTTTTAAGAGGCCAAGGCACAATGAGAAAATAGGCTTGTAGAACCTTGTAATGCCATTTCTACTATCATTAACTGTCTAACAAATAATTTCTATTCAAATTTAATATTCAAAGTTTTTTTTTGAGAAGCTTATAGATTTAAAGCTGGAAAGGACATTAGGGGCCATGCAATCCAAACCCCCAATTTTATGGATGAGAAATCTGAAACCAAGGGAAATAAAGTCACTTACCCAGAACCATACAGCTAGTCTGAGGTCAAACTCAAATAGAAACAAGGGCTCCTAATTTGTACATAAGGATCCCTTCAAGCCACACATTGACTTTGTTTCAAAATATAATATTATCGTTGTTTTACTGTCTTCTTATTTATTTTTGTTAAATATTTCCCAGTTATGTTTATCTGGCTTGGGAGTGTTGCAGTATTTCTCTACGGGGCAACAGATTACCTATTTTGTTAATATCAATTAGCTAACATTGAGACCTTTTCAAATCACAACTGCAAAATTTTAAGACAAAGGCTTTTAGCCCATTTATTTTTTTTCTATTAAGAACTATAAGACTATATTACAAAGACTAGAGATTAGCACAATACACTAAGAACGAACTTATTCTGATCTAATTTTAATGTACAAAAGTCCTGGTCCCAATAGTACAATATTGTCTCAGTCTTTTTTTTTTTTTTCTTTTCCTGCTTTTTGGCCAGGCAATCGGAGTTAAGTGACTTGCTCAGGGTCACACAGCTAGTAAGTGTCAAGTGTCTGAGGCCGGATTTGAACTTACGTCTTCCTGACTCCAAGGCTAGAGCTCTATCCACTGCACCCCCTTGCCTCAGTCGTGTAGTCTAGACTAAACTTTGGTAACACTGGAGTGCATGCCACACCATTAGTTAGAGAAGGTATATTATCTTACCACCAAAATTATAAGCAATTCTGGATTATAAAACTTTTTTATGTTAAAAAAGAAACAGAATCATATGAATGCTTTTAGAGTTATTTATCATACTGTTGTTCACAGACAATTGGCAAAGGTCTAATTGTAACACATTTGAATTAAAAAATGACTTTAATAATAATAGCTGACATTTAGACAGCATGAAGTTTTGCAAAACACTTTACATAGGCAGAAGCAGGTGCTACACGAGTTATTTCTCATTGTTTACAGACAATGAAACCAAGACTCACAAAGGTAAGTGAAAGGTTAGAGACAGGTCCAGTATGCTATCCATTGTATCAGGCTCTTTCTTCAACAGGTTTGAGAGCAGAAAACCTTAAGAAAAAGTAGCTCTAAACTTTGTTAACAATATTGCAATTCTACACACACACACACACACACACACACACACACACACACACACACACACACACACACACACGATCATCAGTACTAAAGCAAGTTTTTGCCTTTCTAAATCAAACTGACTTTAATATCATCAAAAAAAATTACATCATATAGTTTAGAACGTGGAATAAAATAGGGAGGTTACCAGATAACATGAAACACTGGCTCAAAGTCTCAAAATACAACCTTTGCATATTGATTAACTAACCAGAGATTTATCTAAAATGCACTCTAAATCTGATACATATATTTAAGGGCAGAATTTGGAACACAAAGCAAAGAAAGATAAAAATCTCTGTGACATGAAGAATGAACCAATACAAAAAAGAATCAATTTCTTGCATCTTCAAAATCTATCTTTCAAAGTGCAATTATCTTTTTATAACACACAAATTATAGCATTACAGCACTCTCTGAAATGCTTAGCAAATTTCTAAATTATATATATACACACACACTAAACAGTCAATCAATAAGCATTTCTAATTGCCTACTACATATCAGGCCTTGTGCTAAGAGCTGAGGATACAAAGAAAGGCAAAAGCCAGGCTATGTTCTCAGTTCACAATCTAAATAACAGAGGAGACAACATACATACAACTGTGGACAAAGAAAATCTATACAAAATAAACTGGAGATAATCAATAGAAGGCCACAAAAGTAGGCATTGAGGGGGCTCGGTGGGGATTTCTCATAAAGGATGAGATTTCCATAGAGACTTAAAGGAAGCCAGGAGGCAGGGATGAAGACAGAGTATCCCAGACAAGGGCACCAGATGGTGAAAATGCCTGGAACAAAACGTCCTGTCTGAGGAACAGCAAGGCCAGTGTCACTGGATCAGAGTTGGGGAGAGTGGGGCAGTGTAAGAAGGCTGAAAAGGTAGGACTGAGTTACCTTGTGAAGAGTTTTGAATGCCAAACAGAATTTTATAGTTGATTTCAGAGGTGATAGGAGCCACTGGAGTTTATTGGATATGAAGGTGACATGGTCAGACCTGCACTTTAGGAAGCTTAATTTGACAGCTGGGTGCAGGATGGATTGGATGGGGAGACTTAAGACAAGGAAATATCCAGCAATCTACGATAGTCCAGGCATGAGGTGAAGAAGGCCTGCACTAGGATGGGGAGGAGAGAAGGGGGCATATACAAAAGATGTTGCAAGGGTAAAATTAATAGTACTTGGAAAAATATTGGATCTGAGGTGTGATAAAGAATGAGTTGCCTGGATGACTGGAAGGATATTGGTGCCCTCAACTATAAATAAAGAAATTAGGAAGGGCAGACAGTTTGGCGGTGGGGGAGATAAGGGGTATCATCTGGAGATTAGCAGATCTGTAGCATAGATAAGTAGAGCTGAGAATCATAAGCACAGAAATGATAACTGATTCCATGAGAGCTGACCATAAGAGGAAAAGAAGAAGAGGAGGAGGGAGGAGGCAGAGGAAGAGAAAAGAAGTTGATGCATCAATTATAGATGATCTCCTTAAGGAGTTTAGCCATGAAAGAGAAATGGGATGATCGCCAGTGGAGACAGATGAATCAAGTGAGGGAAGAAGAGAGCTGACAAGAAGAGACTAAAAGTCATTGAGAAGTGGGGAGCAGGGGCAGCTCGGTGGTGCAGTGGATAAAGCAATGGAGTTTATCCTGGAGTCAGGAGGACCTGAGTTCAAATCTGGCCTCAAATCCAATTGAGAGAGATGGGGCAATCTGCTGGAGAGAAGACAAGATGGGATGGGACCATTTGGGCATGTAGAGAGGGGCTGGTTAGCCTTGGTATTAAGGGCCACCTCTTCATGTGAGACACAAGTAAAGGAGGAGATAATGACAGAAGTCATACAGGTCATGTGAGATGAGTAGGAGGGGAGAAGAGAGAGCTCCCAGTGAATGACCTCAATTTTTCCAGTAAAATAACAGGCAAGGTTCTCAGCTGAGAGGGTGAGAGGAGGGCAGTCATGGGAGGTTTGAGGAGGAATAAAAAGGTCTGGAGGCGCATCTGGGAAGAGTGAGACCGTGAATTAGAGGAATATGAAAGGACTGCCTTGCAGCAGTGAGACTCCGCTTAGGGTCATCTACCATAAATTCCTTGTAAGGGACTGGGCATGGTTTCATGAGTTTTCTCCGATTTCATTCAGCAACATGTGTGTAGGAGGAAAGTGGAAGTGATCCAAGGCTGAGTCTTGGCAAGGTGAGATGAGAGATAAGTGAGGAGGCAAGGGACTCAAAAGAAGTGGAGTGCAGAGCTGAACTGGTTCACCAAGAGGTCAAGATGGAAAATGGATGAGAGGGTAGCAAGCTCAGGGGTAATGACCTAGGAAAGAAGCAACTGGTCAAGTGATTAGAAGTTACAGGTTAGATGAAGAACAGGGTCTGAGAGCTGTAAGGCAGAGGGAGAGGTAGAATGACAACAGTTTGTGATTAGATAAAGGAATTTTAGACTGAAGCAGGACCTTTCCAAACACACTTATTTAGGATAATTAAAATCAAAAACCATCCAGTCAAAAACTCTGTTTTCGGGATGGATGTTCTTTAGGCACCTCAAATTCAACATGTCCCAAAAGAAGTCATTGTCTTTGCCCCAAAACCCTTCTTTTTTCTTAACTTCCTTATTTCTGCTGTAGGCACCACCTTCCTTCCAAGTCACCCTTAATTATCCAAACACTTTCCGAGTCTTTCAGATTCTACATTTACAAATTCTCTCACATCCATTCCATTCCCTACACTCACACAATGACCTTAGTTCAAGTCTTCATCACCTCCTTCATGGACTACTGGTCAAAGATTTTTCACTGGTCTTTCTGCTTCCACCCTCTCTCCCCACCCTAATCTATCCTCCAAACAGCTGCCAAAATAATACTTTTCAAAGCATAGTAGGTCTGACCACACTGCTCTCCTACTCAATTAGCTCTACTGGTACCTGATTGCCTCTAAAATAAAATATAAATTCCTCTGTTAAGCACTGAAAGCCCTTCACAATTTGGCAGCAGACCATCTACCACCTCTTCCCAGGTTTATTACACATTATCTCTCTCTGACACAGTCTACATTCTAGCCTAGGGCAACTAGGTGTGGCAGAGCACCAGGCCTGGAATCAAGAAGACCCGAGTTCAAATCAGGCCTCAGACGGTTAGTAGTTGTGTGACCCTCGGGAAAACCCTTAACTGTTTGCCTTAATTACTGTTTGCCTCAGTTTCCTCATCTGTAAAATGAGCTAGAGAAGGAAATGGCAAACTACACCACTATCTTTGCCAAGAAACGAACTAAACAACAAACCCTACCTTCAGGAAATGTACAATTTAGCTGGTCAAACAAGACTAATACAAGTGAAATGATTAGTGAATAATATACCAACACAATATGTAAATATGTTAATCTGTGTACCCCGGCTTAATAAATGTCTACTAATTAACTGAGTAGCTAGACTGATAAGAGCACTCAGTGCTAGAAAAGATTCAGAAAGGAAAGATTATTGTAGGAAATGATAGGTATCATAAGGTATCCATTAGGAGTTACATGGTTGGAACCTGGGAATGGTGGAAAGGATCTCACTTGTGCAATTTTTCGACTCCAAGGGCCTATGTCTAGAGCATCAAAAAGACATAGTTCTTCCACATAGCAACTCACAGAAACAGAAGAGTACTTTAAATCTTATCACTTAATTAGAGCAGAAGTTGTTTCCTTATTTTCTGTTCTGTTCACAGACACCTCAGAGCCCCCCACCTCAATTTCTTTCACCTTTCTTCCTGCTGAATCTCAGAACAATGGTTTAATTTAAAATTTAAAATTTCTTTCTATAATATGGGATTTGGCTCACCCAGCAGCACTCTTGATAGCAGTGGAAAAGGAGGGGCATCGGCCCAGTTAATACAGAATCAGCCCTGGAATCAGGAGGACCCGGAATGCAAATCGGGCCTCACTTGACACTTGACACCTACTAGCTGTGTGACCCTGGGCAAGTCACTTAAACCCAATTTTGACGAGGAGAGGGGAATGGGATGGAAAAGGTAACATGTGAAAGTCAAAGATACAATCCAGGGTCAAAGTATTAGATCCACACCCGTGGGGATCTGTCCCTGTATCATGAGGTCACCACGGTGACCCAAAGGCACTCAAAGATGTAACCACTGTTCAACCAAGGAGCAAAGGCAGCTGCCTACTGGTAGCCCTAATTCCTGCCAATCACCTCACTACTACATCACTTGAGTTCAAGGAGGAAAGCAAAGAGAAAGAGGGTGGGGCAAGCCACTTGAGTTTTATTAATTTACAACTCCCACCGAAGGAATTTCCACTCACTTTCAACCATGACCTCTGTGACCAAAAAAAAAAAAATGACAACAGATATACCTTGTGGGGATCATCTTTAATTGGAACTCATTTTCACTACGTCAAAACTATGGGTATACATTTTAACCAAAATAATGCTTACAGAATGTAACTGATAAAAGGCACTCTGAGATAGATATTGCCAGTGGGGGTGGATGGGTGGGTGTGTGTTTGTGTGTGTGTTTCTTAAAGAAAAACTACAATTCACTGATTCAATATTTCTTTAAAATCTAACCCATGTCAAACAAACTGAAGCATATTTCTTAGAATGTTATCTTCATAGTATTTGGTTTAATGTAGATAATAGCCTCTAATTTCCTTCCTTTTAAGTAGGAAACACTGTAAAACTGTATCTAAGAGCATGGCAGGTAGGAAGAGGAATTAAAAAAAAAAAACTGTGACAAGTGACCCAAATATTAAACTGGAATTACAATTTGGGTTTTGCTGGAGGGGGTTGTAGAATTCCTTGTTATCTTATATGGTGACTGGGGTGGGACAACAACGACTCGCTAAATCATTGATATTTCATTATCACTACCTCTAATTCTCTTTGTCTATTAGTGGCAAATTTGTACACTCTCAAAAAATCAGTTGGGAAAATTGGAGAATAAGGAATACAAGCAAGCACCCCATCATATAACAGGCATTTCCTCTTACACCTCAAACAGTGCAGATTATTAATAATGATCTTAATAATAATAATAGTAATACAACACAGACACTTCTCACCTACCTTAATCTCCATCAAACCACACTTTTATAATCTGCTCAGTACCTCCTTCATTTAAAATTATGTATTTCACAAGCCTAAAAAAACTTAATAATGAAAAAGGAGTCTAAAGTGGATTTGTTTTACTGACCCTGCCAGTGTACAATTTCATCTGTCATAGACTCTCCAAAAATTTCACAAACACCATGAAAAAATGAAAAATAGTAGCATACTGATGTGAAAATGGTTATAAGCAGCCAGTTTTTTTTTTAAATGGAAAAATATTTAAAATAGTGACTTCTGATAATTAAGTGGGCATTACAAGTTAAGCCTCAACCTATAAGTCCACCACAAACAAACCTGAGAACAACCCACTTTTTTGTGCCCCCTTCTCCCAAAAGGTCCCCTGCTCTAAAAAGACACTAAAAGAAATGTTCTCTGGATAAAGACATATTCTAAAACCTGCAAGCAGCAATCACAAGATGCACTATCTGTGACTTAATATACACTACTTCTGCTTCCTAAAACCAACAATTTATGCTTCTCGGCTATCTTGCACCAACACAGTTTAGATCAAAAACAATAAAAAATACTTAAAAAAAAAATCAAGCCATTCTAACAATGGGCAACTAAATCTTTTGTCACTTACTCCAGATATGAAAAGACAATGATACCAACATAGGAAACAACAGATGTCTGTCTGCACAGACCACAATTTTGCAACTCAAGAGCAGGCCCAAAGTCAAGGTAATAAAATAAAAACTTGTAGCCATTTTAAAACCAGTAATAGTCCATCCTCGGGAGCACATACACAGTCTCTTAGACCATTCAGTCAAGAGAAAGCATTAACAAATCCCTATGGAAAAAAGTGTGTCCCTCTGGAGTCTACCACTGTCTGGCAAATAAAAGCTTCCTAGGAAGTCAGCAGTGGAATTATTCAACACTTCTGAAAACACAGCTTGCTCCAGTCTGTCTTTTGAATTAGATCCTAAACTCTAGTCTCAATTATCTAAGACTAAAAAGGTCACTATACCATACCATCACGGTCCTCTAGGGGAAAAAATTATGTTTAAAATATTTGCTCTTTGATGAGTAAAATATTTGCTTCTAGAAATTAGCCAACTTAGATTTCTAGGAATATCACATGAAAATGAAGTACTATCTGCATGTTATAAGTACTTACTCCAAATATCCTTTTTCCAATAACATTGTGATCTGTCAATGACAGTGACTGGCACATAGTAGGTACCATATAAAATGTTTGCTGACTGATGTAAACGAGCTTCTAGTTTTCAAAAGTGAGGGAAAAGAAAGCACTAATTGTAACTTACAGAACGAGCTCTTGCTTCTGACAGATGCAGAACTCACTTTCCTATTGTTTTTTAAAAGCTTTCTGAAACATGATGCACCTTAAGACTTACAACAGATATTCTACAGAAAAAGTGCAAATCGGCAAGCCTTTGTGTTTGCAGGATAACAGCTAAAAAGCTTCAACAACCCACAGAGAATTAACATTCTCCTACTTCACACAAAATCCAAGACTCGTCCTTATCCAGGCATAGTTCTCATTGAAAGCTAAAAGCCCCAGCAATCCACGCTGAAATGACAACCTTACACTTCATTCAAAATCTAAGGGCTCTCTTGATCCATTTGCATTTATACCTGAAAAAAAAATCCCTATCATTTTTAAAACCCTGGAAAAGATGAACAAACTCAAAATTAATCATACAGATCACTGCTGCAAAGTGCACCAGAGGATCTAACGGTGGACGGGTGATCTAAAACAGCAACAGCCCGGATAGAATAAAGTATTTTGCCCAAATCTATTTCACACAGTTCTGCTTTCGACACTGTGACGGCCATTCGACTCATTCCCTTGTGTCATGCCTGAATGCTGCTTGCAAAACTGCATTATATTTTTTAAAGCGGTGGACTGTTTTTTTGGGGGGGGAGGGGACGGTTTGAGAAGGTGGTGGGAGTGGAGCAATTATTTAAATATTTGCAATTAATTATTTCTGCTCCGGGTGAAATTGACTGACGCTTCCCAAAGACGCTACAGTTCCTTTTGCACATCCTCACTTTTCTTCCCCACCCCGTCTCCATGTTGCTTGCTCGGCAGGCCTTCCAGTCTCGCACCATGTAACAAACGTTTGGGTGTCTGGGCGACTCCGAAACGACTCCCACCCCAGTCTTTCAATGTGCATTCAACAATCTGCCCAGGGCCAAACAATGCACGCCCGGCGGGGGCTCCGGGGCACCGCTCGGTCTCCCCGGACCCGCACCACTTCCCCACACCCCGGAAGAGGAGGGCGTCAAACTCCGTAGGCAGGGGCCAGGAGGGGCTCGCGGCTTAGACCACCACTTGCCAGCCCTTCACCCCCCGGGGCGAGGGGGCAGCTCCCCCGGGAGGGCGCCTTCCTCTCTCCAGCGCCCCGGGATCCAGCTGCAGCAGCCTTGAGCCCGCATGAAAAACCTGCGAGAGAAGACCGGGGGAGCCCGGAGCTGAAACAAGCCTCCTTGAATTGGGGAAAGGGCTGTAGCCGCAGCCGCCCCCGCCCCGGAAAGGCACCTAGGGACGCGGAGAGATCCGAGGAAGGGGCGAAAGAAGACCCTGCCCCCGACGGCGCGGACGGAAGCGGAGCTCAGTCCCGTGAGCACAGGGGCAGCACGCGCGCCTCACCGGCGAGGATGCAGCGGCCGGGCTTCGGGAAGGGGCCTGGACACCGCTACCCCGCAGCCGCGGCCGGCCACTAGCAGAAGCGGCCGGGGGTGACAGGAAGAGAGCGGGAGCAGCGCGCACACGCCCCGAGCCCAGCCCGCGGGCTCCCCTACCTTCTCCAAAGCCTGGCTCCGCTGCTCGCGCGGCCTCCGCGACCCCGCAGACACCCTCGGGACGGATGCGCGGCCGCAGCCCCGCCGCCCCGCTGCCCTTCTCCGCGGCGGCGTCGCCTTCCTCCTTCTCCTGCCGCCGCCGCTCTCCCGCTGCCCTGCTTGCAGTCCCCCGCTTCCTCCAACTCCGCTCCAGCAGCCGCCGGCGCCTGCTCTCCACCGGAGCTCCCCGTCGCCCCGCGCCGGCCCCGCCTCCAGCCCGGCCCCCCGGCTCTCCCCTCCCCCGCGCCGTCTCCCAACCAGAGCCGAGGCCACCGCCCCTTCCCCCGCCTCCCTCCCGGCGCCGCCGCAACCGCCACTCACCGCGCTGCCCACAGCCTGCCGGCCAATGAGTCCCCGCGGGGGGTGGTGGAGATCCAGGCCCGCCGGCCCCTTCCTGCGAGGCGCCCTGCCCCCTCGCCGGCTGCGCCTCCGGCGTGCTGCTTTCTCCTTCTCTTCCTCCTTTTCCCTTCCTCCTCCTCCTCCAGCGAGCGTGCCGGCAGACCTGCTGCAGCTTTCCTTGGCGTCCGTCGGTCGAGGAGGAGGAGCAGGGCTGGATTCGAGGAGACCTCCGCTCCGGCCCCTCTGGACGAGCGCCCAGACGTGCGCTTCGTCCCCGCCTCTGGCGACTCTGCCGCTGGCAGCTGGCCCGGCCGCCCCCGGCCCAAGCCCGGGGCTGAGCGGGCGGCAGCTGGGCACCTGGAGGGGCGAGTGTGTGCGGCCGGCCAGTGCGTATTCCTCGGATGGGAGTCTCTTATCCCACTTCACGACGACCTCCTCTCTCCACCTTCCACCTTTACCTAAACCTCCCAGTCTCCCCCAACGCTTTGACCCTCAGCCTCGGAGCTGGCGTGGGTAGGGTGCCCATTGGCCAGCGCTGGTGCCTCTGAAGCACCAGCCTGCAGAGTGCGCGTAAAGACCTTGCTGCCCAGCGAGTTGTCCTAGGGCAGTGAGGAAAGGACTGAAAGGGTAAACTAGAGGGTCTAGCTACTTGTCCCGGCCTCTTGAACCCCTGGAGGTTGGCAGCTAATTGAACCTGAGGTGGAGTGCCTCTGTGAAGGAATACAAGTTTTATAAGGACAGAGGGCGAGGGGGGAGGGAGGGAGAGAAAGAAAGAGAGAGAGAGAGAGTGTGTGTGTGTGTGTGTGTGTGTGTGTGTGTGTGTGTGTGTGTGTGTGTGTGTGTGTACACGTTGATTAATCCCATCCACTCTTGTGGTATTGAAGCAAATATAGGTCACCCAGTAAGGCAGATTGACCCCGTTATCGCTAATTGTCTGCTCACCAGGTTCACCAATCCCACCCGGGGGTGGGTTGAAGGAATGGAAGGGGGAAGGGAAGGAAGGAGGGACAAAAGCCGACATGATTTTTGTTGTTGGTATTAAGGTTGGTATTAGTTCAAACACCCCAAATGGAAGAAGGCCTACATTTAAATGTAAAACCAGTATCTTGTTTCCCATTAAATATTAGACAATTAAAGCATTAATTCCCCCACCCTCCTTTTTAGAGTAGCTCTGAAATTTTCTCCCCTTCCTGCTGTTCTGCAGGACAAAGTTCTCTTTGGCCTTCCCTAAAACCTGGATTAAAGACCCTGTATTTCCTGCCAAAATAGAATGGGCTAGCATATAACACTTTTTTAAAATACCAGTGGACAGAACTAATCGGTACTGGGAGTCCTTTTGAATGGGACAATGCTAGGTCATTTTTCAATGCAATAGTTTCGTGAAAAATGATGCACATAATATTTGAAAACTTGGGATAATGGGGAAGAAACACAGTCACTCAGTCACCCTGTTGCTAGCCAATAACCTTAAAATAGTGACTTTACCTTTCTTGGCCTCTATTTCCTGGTAAAATGAGGAGGGTTTAGAGTCTGTGACCTCTAAGATCCCAGATAACTCTCCTATTCTGTGATTCAGGTATTGGGTTTTTTTTTCATGCTGACTCATGATTCTCAGAGTTTTTTTTTTCTTTTTCTTTCTTTTCCTTTAGGATCTTGGCTTTGCCGAAACCAACAAGAACCATGTACAATATAACTATTTTAAAGAATTGGGGTGACATAAATACGTAGAAAGTTTGGTCCTGAATTCTGCATAAGCCTGAGTAAAAAATTATTTAACCACAAATCAAGTATGAAAGGATGCCTTCTAACAGTATCATTAAAAAAAAAAGTGTGAAAGGTTGTTTGCTAGCTATTTACTTGAGGTAGAAAGCTAGCACAGAAAACTGAGCTAGGATGGTGAAAGCAACTAGAAAGCTTCCTTGTTTAAACTCTCCATTTCCTTGGGAGAATGCTGCTGAGTGCTTTAGACCCAAAGCTTTATTTGCATTCTTGCCAAGCACATGGAAGCTTAGAGTACAGTATTCTTGAATTCAGTCATTCATTTGCCCTGGCTTAGAAGGACCATCATGGTAGGGATGAACATCCAGTAATTCAGGAAGTGCACTAGAATGATGAATATATCAGCAGAAAGGGCTTATGATTTTCTTGGTGCTGCCATTCTTTCTATCCAAACATTATAGATAAGTCTGTACTTGGTAGATAAGTCAAAGAAAGTTGCATGAAACTCAGAGATTCAGTGACATGCCCTTCATCCCAGAACAAATGTCCACAGTAGGATTTTAAGCCAGGACTTTCTGGCTGCTAAGTGGGGCAGTAAATAAAGTGGTGGGCCTAAAGTCAGAAAGACTGATCTTCCTGAGTTCAAATGTGGCCTTAGATACTAGCTGTGTGACCCTGGGCAAGTCACTTAACCCTGTTTGCCTCAGTTTCCTCATCTGTCAAATGAGCTGGAGAAGGAAATGGCAAACCATTCCAGTGTCTCTGCCAAGAAAACCCCTCCCAATGGGGTCACATGATGTTACATATGACTGAAATGACTGAACAACTTCCTAACTAAGCCCATCACAGTTTCCATAATGCCAAGCTGCTTATTTTCAAAGTTTGAATACTCTCAAATACCGAATGTTGAATATTCTTAGAAAATATAAACATTGCAAACACATATTTGACATTTTGATATTGAAACAAAATCCAGTTCGGTCATGGAGACATCAGTGTTTCTATCCTTTTACATGTGAAGAGACACGGGTCTGTGTGACGGGCACGTTTGTCAAGGGAAGGTAGCTTAAGGGCCTGAGTTTTAATCCTGCCATTTATTCCTTATGTTACTTTTGGCAATGCCCTTCCCCCTCTCTGGGCCTCACTTTGCCCATCTGTAAAATGATGGAGTTGTACTAGTTGGCCATCTTGAGTCCCTTCTAGTCCTAGAGAGATGATACATGAATAAACATTTGTGAATCTATTTTATCTTAGAGCAAACTTGAAATTAACAAAGCCACAAGTAACAGCAGCCATTGAATGAAAGAATACTGGGTATTAGAGTAGAAGTATGTAGATTATAAATATGGTCCATTGAAAAGTGTGCTGGTTTTGGAGTCACAGAAGCCAGGTTGAAGCCCAGCTTTGCTGCTAGCTACTGTGACCCTTACAGTTATCCAAAAGAAGAAGGGTAAGTTAAACTAGAACATTGATAGCGAACTCAAATAGAAGGGGGAAAAGGGGAGCATGAATCTATACGTAAGGATCCCTGTAGGCAGCATATTGGCTTTAAAATATAACAGGTTTTATATAATGAGTATCATAAATGCTTGCTTTCTCAATGGATGGGGAGGGGGCCAGGTTGGAGGGAAGGAAAGAATTTGGAACTCGGATTTTTAAAAAAAATGTTAAAAATAGTTTTTAAAAATAGAATGCCTTATATGTTTTATTGATTTAAAAATTCATTTTGTTAATTACTTTCCCATTATATTTTAATTTGGTTAGGGCTACATTCCTGAGTGGTCCCTGGTCTAAACTGTTGTTGTTTAGTCATGTCTAATTCTTCATGACCCCATTTGGGGTTTTCTCCAGAGATACTGGAGTGGTTTGCCATTTTCTTCTCCAACTCATTTGACAGATGGAGAAATTGAGGCAAACAGGGTTACGTGATTTGCCCAGGGTCACACAGCTAGTAAGTATCTGAGGCTGGAATTGAACTCAGGAAGATGAGTCTGTACTATCCAATGTACCACCTAGCTACCCCATCTAAACTAGATCTCTAAAGGCCCTCCTAGGTCTAAGTCTCTGATTATAAATTCCATTTTTTGTATCCGTATCTCTTCTTGAAGGGCTTGGGCTGCCTTGTATTGTAAGTTTCTATGTGTCGGGCACTGTGCTCAGCACATTACAATATTGTCTCATTTGATCCTGACAACGATTAGATGATGTTATTACTATCTCCATTTTATAATTGAGGAAACTGAGGCAGATAGGTTAAATGACTTGCCCAGAGTCACACAGCTAAGTGTCTGAGGCTGGATTTGAACTCGGGTCTTCCTGACTCCAGGCCCAGTGCTCTATCTACTGTGCCACCTAGCTGCCTCTAATGGGTGCTTAATAAAAGCATGTATAGGGGCAGCTAGGTGTCGCAGTGGATAGAGATTTGGCCCTGGAGTCAGTAGGACCTGAGTTCAAATGTGGCCTCAGATACTTGACACTTACTAGCTGTGTGACCCTGGGCAAGTCACTTAACCCCATTGCCTAGCAAAAAAATAAAATAAAAGCATTATGGTTATGAGGTGTTCAGGAGAGACTAGCACCTTTGGTGTGAGGGCTTGCTGAGCCCATTTCAGGGCTGCTCATCTACCTTTGGTGTCCACCTCTCCCTTAACTCTTACCTGTGGGTCCAAGAATTGGTAGCATGCCTGTGCATGCCCTGGTAAAAGATGCCAAGTTCATCCACTGCATCCCATCCATCACCAGTCATCCTGACTTTTGTCCTGCCACTGGACTTTGATGACTGGAAGAAAAAGTGATGGTGACAACTTTGTGCATTTCTGCCTCACTTAAGTCCAATTCATACATGAATCCAGACATCACTCTTCAATGTCATTGACCCTCTACTAACCACAAAAATAAAAACTTGTCTGATTTAATATAGAAACTTTTTAAAAGCACTCATTAATGAATGCTGATAGACACAAGAATTCAAGATGGAAACAGTACTGTGAGTCTCATTAGTATACTGTCTCCAAGCCCAGCTGAGCAGTTTTTTTTCTTTTTCAGTTCTAGTGAAGTCAGACATTGCTAAAATGATGTTCTTTAGAATAATGTGTATAGGTTTCTCTGCAAACACAGCTATAGTTTCTTCTCTAGATTTCCTGAACCTATACACACGTAGTGTCTCATTTGGCGTAAGCCTGCAAAGAGATCAACCAGTATGAGATGGAATGTTGTTGGACACTTCAGTGGTTTTAGCCAAATTTTTCTCAATATGGGAAGCAATTCCTGGTGGTCTTAAAACCGTATGTTATGGAATTCGTCTATCTATGCACATATGTATGTGTGTATATGTATATACATCAGGGGCAGAAGGAGGACAGATTTGTAATTTCATTGGTATAGGGAGTTCCTGGTGAGGAACTTCCTGCATCATTGCAGAAGTCCACCTTATTTACAACCTAAGAGTTTTAGAGGATCGTACGAGACAGGGAGAAGTTAAGGGACTTGCCCAATGTCACACAACCAGGATATAACAAAGGTGGTACTAGATACCAGTCTTCCTGACTCCCAGGCCAAAACACACACACACACACACACACACACTTATGTTTATTATAACATACAATTTATAATATACATATAATATATACACTTGTGTGTGTAGTCTCACAACCAAGTAGAACTCCCAGCTTTAGTGGATAGAGCATAGAGCGTCGCCTGAGGCACCAAGAGGTTAAGTGACTCCTAGGTTCACACTTCTAGCTAGCCTCAGAGCAGTGTTTTTTTTAATCCCAGGCCTTCTGGTCTTCATACCCAGCACTTTCTCCACTACACCATGCTGATTTACTCAGAAATTACTGATTATAAATGCATGTTCCTTCAAGGGAACCAAAAAGCAAAACACAGACTCTTTTTGTAGTGGAAAGTAGCCATAGCATTTGGTATATGTGACAATCCTGAAGTCATTTAGGGAATTGTCAGTTTAGCAAAGCAACAAATCTGAAACGTCCTGCATTTTTAGGAGCAGTCATATTTCTGGAAATAAACTTAAGCAGCAAAAGAGACAAGAAAAACAAATGGGAAAATAGAAATCATGCTCCTGGGAGATTTTAATGTTAGTGAATTAGGTCCTCCGTGGCATGTCTCTGCCAGATAGTGCCATGACAGCTGGGTTTGGATGACATGTGCCCAACCCTGCCACCTAAGAACAGAGACACACCAGTGCAGCAGATAACCGTGATCGTGAATCTGTATTAGATAAGCAAACTGCTTAAATGGATTTTTCAAAAATGAAATCCCAGCCTTTGTTCTTCTCTCTTAGAGTGGCTGCAGAGCTGTCCATGTATCTGAACGGCAGTATTCAGGCGGACTTCTGGAATAATGGAAGCACACTTGCTTCCCAGATTTTGCTAATACCATGTAGACTTTTCTCAAAGCCTAGCTAGGGAAATTGTTAAGATTAAGTATATTTGTATTCTGAAAGTATTGTTTTTACTGAGGGTTAGAATTTTGTACTTTAATATGGAAACTGCCTATAGAGTATGTGTACTCAGAGTTTAACAAGTATTTTTGCATATATAGCTATTTAGTCCAAAACACACTCTAAAAGGTTTAATTACTGATATATCTTAGATGATGCCTTTTTTTGGTATCAGGGTGGGGTTTTTTTAATCACTAATTTATTCCAGACTTGCCTCCTTTTTTTTACTCTGTTTTAAGGAAAAAGTCATTAAACTGAATTCATGCTAAACACATATGCTATTAGTCTACTCTTGCTCTGTCTGCAACACAATACGTCTTACCTGATAAGTAATTACACCAGATGTGTGCACTAAAAGAGGTACCCTCCCCCCCAAAAAAAGAATGAAAATAGATGTTTGCCAAAAGAATGAGTATTTGAATGATGAAGCAGGGCCAATAAAAATAATTTTCTTTTGTAATGTGATTGACCCTAGCTTCACTCTCTCTGGGTCAGGCCCGTTACATGTCTATCTACGGGTACTGGGGTACCCTGAGCCTTTGGGATATTTCGTCTCTGCTGCCGTTGGCTCACACCCTTCTGCTGTTCCCCTCTGCCTTTGTTAGGGGTTCAGTCACTAGCACCTCCCAATTCCGTTTAAAATTAGATTGGTTTTTATATAAGGCTATTTACTCTAAAGATACAGCAAGAACAAATAAAAATAACTTCTTCAAACACCTGGGAGCACAATCACCCCCCTATAGCTGTTAAGTTCCTACATGGCATTGTTCCCACCAAATTTTATATCCACGTAGGGACTGTTGCCAGCTCCTCAGCTGCCTTTGGTCTGGGTTCAGGAAGGACACTTCCAAATCCCAAAAGTCTCTACACGCATCATACCCTGGCTGTGAAACTTGGATGCCAGGAATCCCACTGGACCTTACAAACCCACTGGGTTATATAGCTCCTCTTACTTCAAGGTGCTCCCTGAGCTCCCCCCAAAACACTGAGGCCAAGAGACCATAAGTAAAGCTGAATGGACTTTTTGAATGTCTCTATAGATGATCAAAGAGCCCACTTTTAACAAGGGGTTAGTACACCAGTTAGTTACAAAATGTCCATGTCTGCTCCACAGTCTGTCTCTCTCCTAGTCTCTTCCTTATGTCATCCTAATTCTCTGAAGAGTGGCTCATGTTCTCCAAGTGGAAAAACTCCATGTTCAGGACATCTAGATAAGCTCCAGACCCCGACTACACCTTAATGTGTAAAAGTAATAACTCAGTGAGTAATAATTATTAGTGTAGCACAACTGGGAATGACTTGTCCAAAGTCCCATAGCTAACCAGTAACTAGCTAGGACTAGAAGCACAATTGATTTGTTTAATTTTAAGTTTAATCAATTCAAAAAACATTTGTTAAGTGCCATCTATGTGCCAGGGTACTGTACAAACCCCTAGACATGCTACCCTCAGTGCCTGTCCCTTTGTAGGTAGTTAATGAATGCTTATCGATTGATTACTTGAAATCATTCACCAAACCTAAAATCCTCTTTCCCTTTCTCCACCCATTCCCTCCTTCCTTTTCCCAAGTGTATTTTCTACTTGTTTGTCGTTGTTCAAAGCTCAACTCTTTCAGGAAATCTTCCCTGAAAAACTCCACTCTGATCATTCCCCCAGCCCAGCTCAGGAATTGCCAACCTCTTCGAGGGAGTCACAAGATCAACAACTGGAAGCTGGAAGGTCTTTGAAGTCATCTCATCCAAATTTGTCATTTCAAAAAAAAAAAAGAAAGAAATTTAGGGTATACAAGATGAAGTCATTTTTCCAACAATAAAGCTCAGGTCTTCCAACTCCCAAGGCAGTGCCTGCTATTTCACTACAGTGGCTCCTAATACTAAATGAATCTGAGCTTGTTGGGGAGTGTGTATACGGGGGAGGGGGATTGGCAGGGGAGAGATACTGTTAACCAGTGAGCATTTATTAAGTGCCTACCACGTGCCAGTACTAGGCATTGGGAAAGCAGAGAAAAAA
Organism: Vombatus ursinus; assembly: GCF_900497805.2. Classification (NCBI taxonomy): domain Eukaryota; kingdom Metazoa; phylum Chordata; class Mammalia; order Diprotodontia; family Vombatidae; genus Vombatus; species Vombatus ursinus. Next base: position 6,979,088 of record NW_020954550.1, read on the forward strand.
AGCAGTTTCTTTTCTCAGGGAGTTGACATTCTATTGGGTATAAAGGTAGAAAAGACCCACTTCTTCAAATGGCAGAAGAGTTAAGATGCATAGTGTATTCTAGAAGTCACTTATGACTTGAACCTGCTTGGGCTAGGGAATCCTAGAGGAAAGAGAGTAGACTACCAAATTAAGGTCAGAAGAAGGAAGATAGAACTTTAGGGAGATCCTCCCTCCAGGCTTTTAAATACACATAATGCAGGTGGCAGTCACAAGTTAAATCTGTTATCGGGGGACATCTTAATTATCCACTAACACCTTATTTGGCATTAATTGACCTTCAGTTGAGAGCTACAACATAGTAGAGGTATGTATAAAATGCCTAGGAGAAACTCCACAAGGAGGAAAGTTGTTGAGAAAGTAGATAGGAGGGCACCCAAGAAAACTTGACTGACTTTGCAGTTCTTCCAGAAGGAGGCTATTTCTGGATGTGTGGCCCAAAATAACCTTGGTGCCCCCTTCGACGAGCTTTTTTTCAAGTGAGCTGAAAACCCCAGCTCAAGTAGTTCATTTGCATTATAGTTGTCTGTATTCATGTGTAGATTGCTTAATAATCATCCTTAAACCCTGCCTTTTTCCTGAAGCTGATAGGAACACCAACAGGCAGTTATTTCCTTTTTGTCTGAAGGCCAGTATCTTCTGATTGCTAAAGCTCTCATAGAACTAAGGAGCTTACCTGTCTAAGAGTTCAGACATATCCTTCCCTTCAATTCAATTCAACTCGATATGTGGAAGGGATTGTGCCAGGTGCTAAGCAAGGATAGGAGTGAGAGGTTATATCCATAAATAATGACAGTGATAAAAATAGCACCAATAAAACTTTAATTATATGTATGTATTTTTAAAAACACATAAGCAAATACATAGATGTTTAGGCTGTCATTACCAAAAAATGAGCTTAAAATTCAAATACCAAACAGCAGTGTATATATATATATATATATATATATACACACACACACACACATACATACATACACACATATAGACACACATGCACACATATGTACACATGTATGTGTATATGTATATAGGAATAAAGTAAAGAGCAAAACTGCTACATACTTATCTTTAAGATAAATTCTCTGGAAAAAATATATATATATATGCATCTGTAAACACATTCACCCACATATATTAACTAACTGCAGGTCATTTAGAATTCCTTACTTTGGATGATAATTTGCACAGTTAACATAAGGAATATAAGGACCAATGACTTTCATTGAAATGTTATCCTATGAAATACTGTTTTGTTTTAGAAAATATAATGAATTAGTTTAGTTCTCATTCAATGAGGTTAAAAAACAAGGATTAGGCAGATCTGGGTTGGTTCACTAAATAGTGTTTACTAAAAATAAACAAACAAAAACTTTGGTTCAGCAAAAAAAAAATATTTCGTTTCAATTTGAGGTTCAGCAGATGAATGCCATTCATCCCAATTTTTAGTTCAGAGCTTAAATATTAAAGTGTTAGGACTAGACAGAACTCAGTGTAGGAATTCAATTAAAATTCTACTTCCTGCAGAAGCCTTTCTCAACCCCTCTTAATCCTAGTATCCTCTCTGTTAATTATTTTCTTTTTATCCTGTATATTTCTTGTTTGTACCCAATTGTTTGTTGTCTCCCCCATTCAATTATGAGTTCCTGGAGAGCAGGGACTGTTTTCTGACCCTCTTTTGAGTCCCCAGTCTTTACCACAGTGCCTGGCACATAGTAGGTGATTAATAAATGTTTATTGACTCGACTGATAATTCCCAGGAGGCACCATCCGACTGGTGGTCATCCATCAGCCAAAGTTCCTCATTAGAATAATTAAGTTTGGAAGGACGGAGGATGTCCCTCAGTACCAATCATTGAGTGCCTGCTGTGTCCAGATCACTGTCGGGCTTTGGTTTGGGAGACAGGTGTAGCTTATAAACCAATTCTGAAGTTCCACCAGTTTGTGGTTTTTAATTTTAGTCCTCAAGGACTTTACAATCTAGTTAGGAATACACAACATTACATACAGTCAGGAAAAGAGATTAAGAACATTTACAAAGCATTATGTAAATGCAAATGAATATATGTGGTGTTCTACTTTGGACATGCTAATGTTGTGATGAATATATTTATCAACATCCTTTCAGATCTCTTTACCATTACTTAGAAGACTTGTGAAACTTGGATTATCAAAGAAACATATACTATACTTTGTTTTATACCAGTGGTTCCATGAACCCAAGGGGTACCAGGGAGTTCTTACAAGGCCCCAAACTCCAGTATGAATCCAACTTCATCTTGATCTTTGTTCCAGAAACTTTCATTTCCTCTTTCAGACTTTCAGTTTCTGAAAACTATAAAACAACAACAGATCAGTGTTCTAATCCTACTTTAGTCACTGGCCCTGTGATCCTAGGTAAGTAAGTCACTGATCTGTCCCTCAGTTTCCTCATCTGTAAAATGAAGGCAATGGACTGACTGGCTTCTGACATGCATTGTCAACAAATCTGTGATCATATGATCTCTTGATACCCTTTCAGCTGAGAACCTTGCCTCATATTTCACTGAAAAATTGAAGCTATTCACTGAGAATCCTTCTTCCCTCCTCTTTATCTCACATCACCCACATGTCTCTGCTACTTTCTCCTTCACTTGTGTCTCAGATGAAGAGTTGACACTTATTACTAAGAGCAACTCTTCTGTATGCCCAAATCATCCCATTCAATCCAGGAAATTGCCCTTTTATAATCTTCCTGTCTACTGGCCGCTTCCCTACTGCCTACAAACATGCCTATCTTTTCCCCCATCCTCAAAACACTGTTACTTGATCCTTCCCTCTCCACTAGCTATCATCTCATATCTCTCCTCCCTTTCATGCCTAAACTCATTGAGAAGGAGATCTACAATAGATGTCTATATTTCCTCTCCTTTCATTCTCTTCTTAACTCTCTACAGTCTGGCTTCTAACCTCATTATTCAAATGCAGCTGCTCTCTCCAGAGCTACCCTAATCTCTCTGCTGACATCCAGTCTCACATCTCCAATTGCCTATTAGACATTTTGAACTGGCTGTCCCATAGATGTCCTAAACTCAACACGTCCAAAACTGAACTCAATTACCTCCACCCCTTTCCCCAACCCACTTTTCTTCTGAGTTTCCCTATTACTTTTCGAGGCCACCACCATCCTTCCAGTCACTCAGACATGCAACCTAGGTGTGTTATCCTTGTTTCCTTATTTATTATTCCTTATTTAATCCTCAAATAACGTGTTGCTACATCCTATCCATTTTACCTTCATAACATCTCTCCTATGCATCCCCTTCTCTTGTCTGACACTGGCACCAGTCTGGTGCAGGCTTTCATCACCTCCCACTATGTCACTAGTCTGATCGTTGGTCTCCCTACCTCAAGTATCTCCCTACTTCAGTCCATTCTTCACTCAGCTAAAGTGCAGGTCTGACCACATTGCTCCCTGTTCAATAAACTCCAATGGCCCCCTATTGTCTCTAAGAACAAATATAAAACTCCCTGCTGGCATTCAGAGATCTTCACAACCTGGTCCTCTCCTACCTTTCCAGTCTTCTCATACCTTACCCTGCCCCTGCCCCCACTTTCCCACTCCACAATTCAGTGACATAGGCTTCCTCACTATTCCTCTGACAAATTGCTCCATCTCCTGACCCCAGGCATTGTCACTAGCTACCCCAAATGCTTGGAGTATTCTCCCTACTCACCTTCCCCTCCTGGCTTCATGTACCTACAAATATAACATCCATGTTTTCCTAACCAAGTAGAATTCTGTAGACCTTGCAGAATGAACTTTTTTTCTTTGCCTACTAAAGAAGCAATGGCAAGATATTTGCTATGGCATGTGGCAAAATAAAAAGGGAAAAGTTAGGAAGTCCCATTGTACTCCTATATCGTTATTGGGGATTCTGAACAAAATATGCCTTAGATAAATTAAAATTAAACCCCCAGTTAAACAACATAGAGAGAGCAACAGAGACTCCTTCTAGGAATGATCATTGTGAGTTAGTTCCAAGCATCTACTTCCCCAGTATCACTGGACATCAATATATCTACAATGGAGAGGGTCTAGGTCTAGGGCAGGGGTGAGAAACCTGCGACCTCGAGGCCACATGTGGCCTTCTAGGTCCTCAAGTGCGGCCTTTGCCTGAATTTGGAGGCCTCAGGTTCCCCACCCCTGGTCTGGGGACATTCTTTTCAAGATTAGCCTATGTGTTTTTTCCTTGAGTGTGAGATTATATGCAAATGGTCTCCCTAAAAACCTGCTTGCTTCTCCTTATTCCACTACTTCTATCACTGGCACCAGCATTCATACCTAGATGACTTCCTGGCATAAGACAGCTAGGTTAGAACTCAGGACCCATGAGTACATTGAGAGTATACATTGAGAGACAAAGTGAGATATGTTCAGAAGAGCACAGGATTTGGAATTCTGATCCAAACATGACTCTGTTCCTTATTAAATATGTAAGTTGAGACCTCTCTGGGCTTCCATTTCCTCAATCAACAAGCATTTGATCAATATATACCAGGTGCCAGACACTGTGCTAGACAGAGGTGATAAAAAGACAAAAACAAAATAGTGTCTGCCCTCTAAGAGCCTGCATTTTATAGAGGGAGACAACATGTCCACAGAAAAGTAAGTGCAATGACTACAGAGAAACATGGGAAGATTTCTATTAGTGGATGAAAAGTGAAGTAAGCAGAACCAGGAAAAACAATATACATAACGACTAATAAAAGGAACAACAGCAATAGCAAATAAATGAAGCAATGTTGTGAATTATAACAACCAAGTTTGGCCCCAATGAAAAGACATGAGATGACAGTACCTTTCCTTCTTTGCAGAGGTAGGGGATCATAGGCATAAAAGACCGCATAAAACATCAGATTTTTTTTTTTTGGCTATACAGACCATGAGCATGAGAGACTGCATATCATATCAAACTTTTTTTTTTAATGTGTCTGTTCATTTTGTGGAACTTTCTTCCTTCTTTAAGAAAAAAGTCTTTCTTATAAGAAATGACTCTGGAAAAGGATAGGCAGAAGATACATGGGGAATGTGGGTAGTGTCAAAATATAAAGGTAAGAAATATAATGTATTTTAAGAATGTGAAAATGTAAGAAACATAATGTATAATATAATGTATTATAATTAATATAATGTATTAATGCAAGAAATATAATGTAAGAAATATAATGGCATAAGAAAAAAGTTTTGGTAATGAAATAGAGTTATACTGCTTAACGTTTAGGTAAGTCATAAATTCACTGTTTATTTGGGTATCTTTTTTAATGTACTAAAAAGCTGTGAGATGTTGCATTATCTGAAGGTTCCTTGACATTCTACTGGAGTCTCTAGACTCTAGAACAGAAGTCAATCTTTTTTGTGCCATGGACCCCTTTGGTAATCTAGCAAAGCCTATGGACCCTTTTCAGAATAATGTTTTTAATGGCATAAAATAAAATACATATGATTGTAGAGGAAATAAATTATATTGAAATGCAGTTAAAAATATTATAAAAATAAGTTTGTGGACAATAAAAATAAGTTAAGAACCTCTGCTGTAGAAGATTTTCAGTTGTAAAAGTCTGCGACTCTTCTGAAGTGAAAGATGAGCAGCCTCTTCTACCTGGCAAAACACCCCGGAAGCAGAAAAGCACACTGAGGGAGAAACTGGAGGCAGCCTATGCTGGCTAAGTCAAACCACCACTACTATTTTGACCACCTATTCCCTGACCCTGAGTCCAAGGACTTTGGGAATAACAGTGTCCTCCAAAACACCAAAGCTATGTCTAGCCCAGTTCCCACAACCCTCATGGAAGGAAGAAGCATTGTGTAGAGGGGGCCCACCTTTCTTAAGACCACCAGCATCAGTTTCTGGCACACTGCCACCAATAGTCATGGGGTTCAACCCAGGGGTTGAAGTATCCCCCAGACCACTGGCTCCTCCATCCTGATCATCACAGCCATCATTTAGAGGCAACTTCTGTTGAGAAGGGGGCCAGCCATCCCCACCAATTGCCAACCAACTGCCAATCTCAGGGCAGACAAGTCAGTTTAGCTGAAGTAGCACGGTGCTCCATGAGAGAGACAGGAGGCAATATATGCCAGGCAGGTCAGGCTACTTACCATCTTGACTACTATTTCCCCTCAGGCTCTGATGGAAATAGCCCTGGACCCTGAACCCAAGAGCCTTAGGAATAGCAATACTTCCAGTCCAGTGCTGGCAGTTATCATCCTGGGAAGTAACCCCTATGGAGATGCAGCCTGGCAACCACTCCTGTAGGTGTTATGGTCACATCTATTGAAGACCCAGAAAAGAAAAAATCTTGTCATCAAAGTGTTCGGCGGTGTCAAATGATTTAACATCAGAACCTAATATAATTTTACTAGAGGAAATGACATTAAAGAAGAAGCATTTTTGCCCTCTTTGCCACTATACCTCAAGGACCATGGGGCTTTTCTATTTGACTTGCAGCTGAAACCTTCCACATGTGTTTTCTCTCAGAATGTGAGATCCTTGAGAACTGGGACTATTCAACTTTTCTATTTCTATCTCCCGCAATTAGCACAGTGCTTTGTACATAATAAGTGTTTAATAAATCATTCATTCATTCATTCATCCATTCATTCATTCATTCTTGGGCTTATCAGCTGGGCTGGTCAGGAGAACCTGCCAACAGAATATCCTTCTTCTTGTGTTTCTATGTTATCAGTGTATATGTTATCCAAGAGCACTGGGAAAGAAGCAGCATTTAATTTATTCTCTCACTCTGTAATAGTACAATGCTCCTTCATCAGAACAGCAAAGACTGGATTAGCTGGAATAATCTAACAATAGCACATTCTTAGTAAGGAAGCTTTTATGTTAAATGGGGTAAACCAGGAAGTCCTTTTTCTTTCAACTATTGTTTAAAATCTGTCTAAAAGGTTTTAATTTAATTTGGTTATCTTCAAAGTTAGGGGGGGTGATAACATTGCAATTCAACAAACCTTTTTTAGATCATTTTTATGTGCAGGACTTAACTGTGGGGATAGGTAAAATGGGAAATAAAAAGATATAAAATCACCAAGTGAAATATCAGATTAAATAAAACACAGTCCCCTACCTTCATTGAGTTTACAATCCTTCTGAACCTCAGTCACCACTACACAGTTCTTTTTCCCTTGCTTCTCTCTGCTAAAAACAGAAGGCATAAAACATTCCTATCTGTTGAAGGCTCTAGTTGGTTGGGTTCTGGTTAATCAATGTTTTATGGCTATACTGATTAAGCATCAGAGATAATCTGGTTTAGGGGATAGGAAACTAGCCTTGAAGTCCAGAAGAGGGTTCAAGTCTTATCTCTGGCAGTGTGTCTCCAGGCAAAACGTGCAGACTTTCAGTGCCTCAGGCAACTCTCTAAAACTAAGTTGCAGAATGGTTTGGGCTCTGCATTGGTGAATGGAATGAACTCAAGCTTGGTGCACTTTCCTAGACTGAGGAATTTACAGATACAAGAAAAAAAATAATCATTAGGCATTGAGTATGGCATTGGCATAGTTTGAAGTCATATGAACCTACCCCTATTTAGGAAAATGGGGAGATAGCCTAGAAACTAATCAATACTGAGAAATGAAGGTTTGGATTAAGAAGTTGGCTTCTACAACATCCAACTCCAGAGGAAAGATGGCAGGACTTGCACACCAGGACCTGTACTCTAATTCTCTTCTGTCACTTACTTCCTGTGTGAGCTGGAGCCAATCACAAATTCTCTAGGCTTTGCTTTTCTCATCTATGTAATATGGAGTTGGGGGTGGGGGGTGGGTTTGGACTAGAGTCCAGCTGTGGGTCATCACCCCATATAGGGTCATGAAAAATTTGGCAACAGTAAAAGGTTTCTGAACATGCAATGACCAAAAATTAATTAAAAATCAAACGCATAATGAAGTCAAGGTGTTTCTGGTAGTGCTTGCCCATGTTGCATTGCACAACTTCATTGCAACCTTGGTTCTGAATACAAAGCATGGACACTTTGCCCTGGGCATGCCCTCAGGCTACGCAAGCCAATGAAAGAAGACAAACCAGAAAGGGGGAGATGAGTGGAAAAAGTTTAAGAAGTCTTTTCCAGACAACCTCCTTCCACCTTAAAGTTTTTGATTTTCTAAGTCAGGTGGCCATCTTTAAACTGCTCATCCTCCAAATGAGGCTTCACCCTTGTGGTGTGATAGGGTGACATGATACTCTGCCATCTTGCCTTAATAGGTCTAGAGAGATATAATGATACATCACGGTGTGGTGGAATGGGTCACTACCTGCAAATGCAATCGGATGTTACCACAGGCCTAAACAGGTTTGGGGACAGCTCCTTTTCACTGAAGAATTATCTATTGCATGTTATGGGAAAGCTCTTCTAGAAATGGTTTTGTCCCAGAGAACATTTAGGAAGGATGGCATTTCATTGCAAGTCATGGAAAAGTGGAGGAAGGTTAATTTATAAAATGGTTCTTTGTAGTGGAATGTGGTGCTCAGAATTTTCTCTTTATTGGCCCAACAGAAGGACTAAAAAATAAATAAATAAATAAAAAATGATACTGTTCCTGCAATGTGGGAAATAAACTGTGCCCCTCAACAATGACTGATAATGAGGCACAACTGTATCATTGAAAGGACATTAGTTTGTAAAGTTAAGAGATTTGAGTTCAAATCTCAACTTCACCATTATGTTGCTTCATCCGCTTGGGCAAGTCACTTAAGGGAGGGGAGGAGGAGAGGAGGTTGTACTTAGATGTTGTCTAAAATCCCTTCCAGCTGCAACAATTCTCTGATTTCCTAGTTCTAAGTATGAACACAATGACTACATTCTCATCATGATAGTCCTTCCAATTTGTAGCAAGGAGACAAGATGTACGGTACAGGATATGGCAGAGACAAACAAAGCCACTACCCCCTTTGTCTTAAGTTGTGAGCTTTTTGGAGGAGGGATCGGTGTTGTTCAGACCATAACTAGTGTGAGGTACTGTGAGATGATCTGATATATTATAAAGAAAAGCAGAAAACCATGCTGATGGCAAAAATATGTTTAAAGCAAAAAATAAACCAGAATAGAATTAACAATAGGGAAATGTGTAAAAGAATGGGTTGTTTCTGTTTGATGCGGGGATTTTCTTAGAAGGAAATTAATTGTTGCATTCTTCCCTCCCTACCACCTCCCTCAAAAAACGGAAAAGGCTTAAAAATGAAATTTGTCCTAAAAAGAAACTCAGTCTTGACCATCTTTGAAAAAGCTTATTGGGATATTTGAAATTTGGGAAAAACTCCACTAGAGACAGCATGGTGTAATAGAATGAGCATTGACTGTACTTACCTTCAAAAGGCCTATTTTCAAATCCAGGTTCTGACACCTACTTTCTGTGTGACTTTGGGTAAGTCACCTCCACTGGCTTTACTTTCCTCATCTGTAAAATGGTGGTTCTTTCCAGTTGTAAGTTTAAGATTCAAATAACAAAATACAAGCTAGACCACCTTTTTTATGTGACAACATAGCTGTCCCATTATTAATGATTCTCAAAACAACTGAATTTTGTAGTTTATATTTAAAAAAAAAAGTCATTCTGAGACCTGAGACCTTCTCTTTTTTTACTCTAACCACAATGAAATAGGTTCTGGCTGAGTGGTTAGAGGAAAAGCATGGGAATTCAAAGATAAGAACAAAAAGCTACTTTTTACCCATTCAGTTACATATTGATGTATGAATGTGACTTTCCCCATCATACATTCACAGATATTTCCAACATCATGGAAATTATAGGGCTTTAATTCAATCTGGGAGGCAGAGGATGAAGGGGTGTGTGAACAGTGGTAGCAGCAGCTTCATGGCTCGGTGAGCCAAGCCCTGGGCTAGGCACTCAGCAGTGCAGCCTCAGGAGGCCAACATCCTTTTAGGCAACGGCTCTTTTTTAGCAGGCAGCAGTTTGAGTTCCTAACCTGAAGGAACAGCTTATCTCACCTCCCCATTTTGGTTTTTCTAGCTGTAAAGTTATAATTATAAGACTGACCTACCTTAAGAGTGTCTCTGTATCGGGGGAGGCAGGAAGCTAGTTAAAAAATGATTCTCAAATTTTCAAGTGCTAAATAAGGTTCTTTTCAAAGTTATTCAGGCCTGCAAAAATAATCTATTTGGCCTGCATAATTTGCATTCACTCTGCCTACACTCATGCTGCTGCCCTAGTCCATTGCCATCTGTCTTCTACTATTCCTCAGAGAACTAGGGTGGGAGAAAATAGCGTCTTTCTGTAGCACAAACACTGCATTTCTCACAAGCACAGATTTCCATGAACAGCAAACAAGAAGGCAAAAAGAAACAGAGGTTGGAGCTATTATAGATTCTTCGGGTATTCACTGCTTGACTTATTGTAGGTCCCCTTAAATTTTTTTTAAGCTCTGAGATTAATGAGTAGATGTTTATTCTTATGTCTGCACTAAGCATAAGCCCATCCTACTTTTAGGCAAGCCGATATGTATGTGAAAATTCAAACTTACTATGCAGATAATTTAGGAGTTGATTATCTACATAAGAATGCATGTTAAATATTTGAGCAGCTATATTACACAGGGATTCACTGTATGATTCCTTTGAATGAAAAGCATCCATAGTATATTTAAAATGTGATTTACAAAAAAATAAAAAATAAATAAAATGTGATTTACCACGTACCAATTTGATTTTTGTAGAACTTAAGCTTCTTTGTGCCTCAGTTTCTTCATCTGCAAAATGAAGAGGTTGAAGCAGATATCTCTAAGGTCCTTAGCTTAGAGATCTAACAATCTAAGTCTAAATTCTTTTAGGGATTTCTCAGTAATGTGACTCTTCTCTCTCCCACCCTCTCCAAGTAGAAACCAGGCACTTCAGTATCTGCCATTCCCTCAGTGGAGACCTCCAACTACCCTGATAAGCCACAAACTCATGAGGTTTCAAAACACAAAACGATTTTATTTAAACATTAAAGATCAGACAGATTTGCATCTGATAGGTCACTTTCTTATAGGGTCCTTTCAAGTCCCTATGGGTTACAGTAAGTACTGCCTTGGATGAGGCCTCACTACTTCTGTCTCCTGTCAAACATCATGGTCCTTTTCACTGCGGTTACTGTGTTCAGTTTTACTTCCTGCTCCATGATTTTTGGCTCACCTCCCTAGGATTGAGCACCAGAGCAGCCAAAACAGAGAAGGATCATATTGGAATCCTGGATGACAGTATTATAACTCTTTCATGACTCAGAATGCCTGCAAGCTATTACCATCTATTGTCCCACAACTTGACACTCCATATAAAACAGGGCCTTTTAACCTTTTATTAATTGTCAGCCTGGTAAATCCTATGAACCTTTCTCAGAATAATGTATTTCAATACATAGAATGTAATAGATAGACTTGTAAAGGAAACCACTTTCATTGAAATAAAGATCTATTTTTTTTTTCTCTTCCAAGTTCCTGAAATCTATCCCAGGATCCCAGGCCCTATCACCTCATACCTAGACTATTGAAAAAACATGCTGGTTGGTCTCCCTGCCTCGTCTCTCCCCACTCCAGTCCGTCTTGTACTAAGCTATCAAACTGATCTTCCCAAAGTGAAAATCTAACCATCTCACACACACATACACACATCGAACCCCACTCCCTATTCAGTAAACTCAAGTGACTCCCTATCATCTCTGGATTTAATATAAAGCCCTGTCTTTAGCATTCAAAGCCCTTTACATTTGCTCCATGCAACCTTTCCAATCTACCTTACTCCTTCCCACATTCTCTGCAATCCAGAGACATTGGCTTCCTCGCTATTCTCAAATAAGATACTCTATCTTCCAAATTCTCTGTATTTTCACTGGCTATCCCCCCCACCATATTGGTATTTCATCTCCTCTTCTCCTTCCTTTCCCTTTTTCTTTCCCTTCCCTTTCTTTTCCTTTCCTTCCCTTCTCCATTCTCTTTTTCTTCCCTTCCCTTCTCCCTTCTCCCTTCTCCTCTCTTCCATTTACCTTCTCCTTCTCTTCCTTCCTTTCCCTTCCTCCCTGTAATTTTCAGTCCTATAATTCTGATTTAAATGTAGTAGTTGTGTAACTCAAGTGTTCCTGTATAAGAATTGCAGAATCATGGTGTATGTGTGTGCATATGTGTATGTGTCTACATGTGTGAGTGCGCACATGCATGAGTGTATTCTAAAATTCTTACCTCTGTCTTCACCTTTATGTCTCCCATTTCTGCTTTGATTCACCACATCCTCACTCCAACTTCATGCTATATTTTCTTTTCAGTCTTTTTTGGTATACGTCTAGAAGACACAGGGATTACTGGTATATTTGTACTTTGCCAATTTTTCTGAGCAAAGAACAGGAAGAAAGTGACTGAGGGCCATGGCAAAATGAAATTTTCTAGTAATGTCTTCATACAAAACCCATTCTGAATTTTAACATGTACTGAAGTGAAACAAAGGAGATTTTCAAAGCTACAGTGGCCTGCAAACTATCTAGGACTAAGCGAAAAAATTAAATTTATCAACACAATCATAAATATTTATGACATTTTAGATCTTTAAGAGAAAACTTTTAATATGCAATATGTCCTTTTGCTGCAGTCATTTGTTTTACATGATTTTTTCATTGAGTTGCAAGATTCTGACTCATATTCTTTAATTTTTTTTTTTTTTAAGAAACTACATATCACATGAGATAGGAAACATATTTGACAGAGTCCATTCTTCCCTGTCTGGTCTTGATTACAGCCCACAGGGTTTGTTGTTTTTGTTGTTGTTGTTCTAAACTTAACAAATACCAAATAAATTGATATTATCATATACATAGAACAAAGCACATGAAACTGTCTCTGTAATGTACAGCTTGATTTCTTTTTACTATAATAAATAATATTATAAATTAAACAAATAACTTGCAATGTTCTACTTGCCTGTGATTCTTTCTAGTCTTTTGTTATCTTCTGTGCATTTAAAAAAATCTTTAGTGACTGTCTCTCTCCCTCTCCCTCTTCTCATCTCTCTCCCTGTCCTCCTCCTCCTCGTGTTTCTCCTCCTCCTCTTCCTCCTTGTTCTTCTTCTTTTTTTCTCCTCCTCTTCCTCCAAAGTCCTTCCTTCTTAAGTCCTTCAAGGCTATTTTTCTTTACAACATTGATTTTTTTAAATAAAATAATTTTTAATGAACAAAAATAAAATTTTTTGTCTCATCTCCTTCTTGAAAAAAGAAAAACAAAATCCTTGTGACAGATATGCATAGTCAAGCAAAACAAATTCCCAAATTGGCCCCTGTCTAAAAGTATGTTTCAATCTACTCCCTCAGTCTATAACCTCTCTCTCAGAAGATGGGCAGCATATTTCATCACAAATTTTCTGTAATTTTGATTGGTCATTGCATTGATCAGAGTTCTTAAGTCTTTCAAAGTTGTTTATCTGTACTATGTTATTGTACAAATTGTTTGCCCAGTTCTGCTAACTTCATTGTGCATCAGTTATACAAGTTTCCTCAGGTTTCTCTCAACTTTTTTTCTCATAATTTCTTACAGTTCAGGATATTACATTATATGTATATACCATAATTTGTTTACCTATTCACTAAATGATGCCTAATGGGTTTTCAGTGGGGTGTAAATCAGGAGAATTCCCAGACCACTGAACCATATTTATCCTCTTCTCTTGGTTGAATTTCTTAAACTTTCATGGTATGTGGGGCATGGTACATCATTATGTTCCAGTATAAAATCTCCATTTGGGAATTTCTCCAATTCTGGAACAATTCTGCTTCTCACTTTGTCAATCTAGTTCTCAGCTGCCAAAGAATTAACTGAAGAGGGGGAAAGCAGTTTAATCCAGGGTCATCTGGTCAGGTGTTCTGATCAGCCTAGTGTACGGAGAAGTATATACACACATGACCATTTCTGTCCCAAAATGAAAACATATCAAAATTGTTGTTTATTCCAAGTAATTGACATAATACTATGATCACAATGTTCTTGGCCTAAAAAAGTAGAAGGGAATTTTTTTTCTTTTTGGTGAGGCAATTGGGGTTAAGTGACTTGCCCAGGGTCACACAGCTAGTAAGTATCAAGTGTCTGAAGCTGGATTTGACCTCAGGTCCTCCTGACTTCAAGGCTAGAGTTTTATCCACTGCACCACCTAGCTGCCCCTAGAGGGGAATTTTTTTAAAAAGTAGAAAGGTTTAAAGAAAAATTTTTACAGAAACCCCATTAGGATTATAGGTTTAGAGTTGGAGGGATCTTAGAGGCCATTAAACCAATTCTTTCATTTTACAGACAAGAAAACTATGGCCAAGGGAGACTAAGTAACTTGCCCAATGTCGCATAAGTAGTAAGTGACAAAACTGGTATTTGAATATAAGTTCTCTGAACTTCAAATTCACCACTCTTTCCACTGCAGAAAGTACATTTTACACTGTTGATGGAGCCCTTCCTTCTTTCCTTCCTTCTTTTCTTCCTTCCTCCCTCCCTCCTTCCTTCCTTCCTTCCTTCCTTCCTTCCTTCCTTCCTTCCTCCCCCCGTCTTTCTTTTCTCAGTGTATATAAATGAATACTCTGTAATTGGAAAACTTAAGAAATAAAGTGTATTATATAGCCTAAGACAGACCTTTGTTTTAAGGTCTCAGTTATCCCCTAATTTTGTTTGACTATGTTGTAATTTATAGAGCTTGATTTTTCTATTCTACAAAGACTACAAAACATCACAGGTGATCAGTATGTAATGAAATGCCACAGTAGCTACAATACATATTTTTAAATAATAATTTGGCTTTTGCAAGTGATTCTATGGATAAACATCTATCTTATAAAGAGCAATACGGCATTCACTCAGCTCCTAGTTACATTATGTCTGATGGGTGGGCGAGTAAACAACCTAGAGAATGACTTTGCAGCTGGGACGGCCCCATTGCTGCTCAAGATAGGGAATGTGATCCAATGAACAGAAAATCTGAACAATAACCAATTTGCTTTGAATGTATCCCAGCCACGACTAGTGAGTGCTGCCCAAAGGGAAGAATACAGTAGTGTCTTCCTTGGCGCTGAAGCTGGGGCTTTATTTAGCGTTTGGACAAGCAGCACAGGCAGCTGCATCTCCTCAATGCATGCTTTCTAGTTGTTGAGTGGGCTGAGCACTGTTGCTGGGAGCTGGCGGACTGGATGAACACTGGACATGGGGGAGGGAGGAAACTGGGGCTGCTCCTGGGATCCTAGGCTTTCCAATTCCCTGGCAGGTGCGATGCAACAAGGAGCAAAGACCACCCTACCCCCCACCCCCACCCTGTTTCCCATCCTCCCAGGCCTGGATGTAATGTCTGACACTTACTTGTTTCTTTTGGGGGTCATTATTTATTTCAGAACAAAGGACCTTGGCAGAGTCAATACTAGCCTGTGGTTTACCCTATTTTTGTCTTGAGACTCTTAGAGAAAGTGACAACAAAGACCCTGACTTTGCTTAGTTGCTAGTACATAGCTGCCAAGGTAGAATTGGTATTAGTTCAACTCTATAAATACTTTTTCCAAATGACTTATTAGAGTCGAAGGACAAGTCAAAGGATTCTGTTGTTGGAGAAATCTAAGTTCTGCTCTAGGCATTTGTAGGATTTAGAACTGGAAGGAATTTAAGGGAATGGGATCATTGAGTCCAAATCTGTCATTTGAATCCTAGACCCAGAGAGGGCAAATGACTTGTCAGCAGCTATATAGGTTGCTAAGAATCAGAGTCAGGATTTGATCTCAGGTTTTCTGACACAATAAAAGTGCTCTTTCTACTGAACAATCCTCTTGACTTTTGTTAATTTGATAGGCGTCACCTAATCTGCCATTGGTAACATACCTTTGGCGGTGAAGGCGTCAGCTGGCTGCTGCAGCTCAGAGCTATTCAATAAGATAGAATTGAGCTCTAAGGGACCTGGGTTTGGATGAGTGTGCAGAATAAAGTAAGACATATATACACGTGTACAGGTGTGGTCGCCACCACAAAGAAAGCTAGGGAAATTTTTATGATGGTGGGCTATATAAAGAATAGAAATGAAATGGTTTTCTTTGCTCTTAAAAAAATGCCTAGTGCCACATTAGGGAAGTTTTTCCTGAAAGCTGTTGACTTTGAAAAAAAGTAAAGTTATCTGCCCTCAAAGGCATTTTCAAAACATTGTTAGCTCTTCTGCCTACCCCCAATATACTTTTCTCCCGATTATTAAAATCTACATTAGTGTCACCTCCATTTTGGGATGTTACTTTACCTGCAGTGCTGAATCAGGAGCAGGGAGTATGGGTTCAAATTCTGCCACTATTCCTAATTCCTTCCAGGTCTCAGTTTCTTATCTGTAAAATAAGAAGGATGGATCAGATGATTTCTGAGGTCTGTTTCAGTTCTAAATACTATTGATTTTGTGAATTTCCCAAATTAGAATCCTACTAAGAGAACTTCAGAGCTAAATAAGACCTTAAAGATCAATTTCTTCTTTTTTCATGTAAAATGCTTTATAACCCATAAAGGGCTATTTATAAATTCTATCTCTTAAATCATCATCATCATCATCATCATCATCAGATTTGCTCTTCTTAACTTTTTTGATGGAATTTAGAAAGAAACAGTCCTGGGGCAAAGTGCTATCTTGCTATTTTTTTTTATTCTTAATGTTTTTGGACTATTGTACAACAGGATATAATAGCTTCTTTTTGTAACTGAATGAAAGCATTAGTACGTAAATTCATCTTCTGTAGATTCATGGAATGTACCTTTGGGACATCCTCAGCAGTATAGAGGACTACAGAGATGACAGGTACCTCATTCTATTCCCACAGGGTTTTGATTTCTTGTGCTAGGTCACTATAGTTTGAAAGCATTTCATTCTACATAGCTTGGAGATTAAGTAGTTAGTTTGGCAACATTTACTGAATATAATATTCTTAAGGTTTTTATAGATCAACATTATAACTTGGTGATTATGGGCAGTACATCCATCTGGATTAATGTTCTCATTCCAGTAGAATTTGTTTGTTAGGTTCTCAAGGTCATTTTGAGGTCTTTATTTGTAGTATGGGGATTTGTCATTTTTTAGTTTATAAAAGATACTTTTCAACATATAATTCTACTTACCAGGCAGGTATGCTAAAGTCAGCCTATACCAGCTAGAAAAGTCAATTGTTAAATTTTCAGTGTGAGCATTTACACCTTGGATATCCACAGATACTACAAATCAGGCTTGATTTTGGGGAGGGAAGAAAAAAAAGGAGAAAAAAAAGAAATTTACTATATAAATTATATATATATATGTAAATGGAATATCAAGTTGTACATAATAGATTTTTTGTTTCATATGCAACCATTTTTAAAATTATACTATGTTATGGAAATGCTTTTCTCCCATAAATTAAAAAAAAGTGATGGAGAAAATGGTAATAATGCAAATTAAACTTAAAAAGTGAGTCTTGCATTCATTATTCCCCTCTAGAGAGAAAGTTGTTAAACATTACCAGCATATTCCCTGCTACATGTTTATGTCTTGCTAGGTATTAGGTGCTAAATTTTCACAACCTTCAATGGCAAAATTTACTCCCTTAAGTAATAGGTGACTGGCTAATGACCAGAGGGAGAATGTGCTGAGGTAGTGGGAGGTGGGCAGTCCTTGAAGTAGGTGCAGATATTCTCTGCCTACTTCTAATCCAGGCAGAGGTGGAAGTTTGAGAAGCCCACTTTCAACTAAAAGAGACTTAGGAGTAGGTACTTTGTCTTCTGGTTGACTAAGGAACTGGCAGGACTGAAGACTCCTAAGTTGCTGAGCTAGTCACAGGCAAATAGAATGATCCACCCCTTCACGGGCCTTTTTTGCTGTTTTCTTTCCTAGTGGCTACTGATGAGAAGCTACTGTGAGCTGCTAGGTAGGGAATCAGAATCAAATTACGTTACCCCATCAGCTACTGCATGTCCAAGAGCAGCACATGGCTCTCCTGGTTTTTTCCCCCTGGTGTTAGCTGAAGGAGTATCTGAAGATGGAATTGACCAGGCTACAACCTCATGAATTTTTAACGGTAAGAAGAGTTACCAAAGATCACTCCAGCAATCAGTCAGTAGCAGTAGCCAATGACAGAGGAAATATCTGTAGATGGATGTAGAAAGACAATAACCTGAGGGTGGCAGCAACTTCACTGAGTGTGACCCTTGAAGAGATAGACTAACTATGAGCTCTAGAAAGGCCAAGGCTCTTGGTGTCCTGAAGATAAGCATACCTAAAGGGAACTTCATGAGTACTCAACAAAGAGAGAAAAGGACTCTTAGGGCCAAGAGTCTGTAAGTACCCCTCAGCCTCACATACTCTCTACACATGTTCTTGAGTACCAAATTTTTTTTAAAGTCTGAACTCATTCTTCTTAGGGACCTTGAATATACAAGGGAAGAGTGTATCCTTATTTGGGGGAATTGTTTTGGATCAGCTCTTCTTTTTATTTTTTAAATAATATTTTGTTTTTTCCCTAGTTACATGTAAGGACAATTTTTAACATTAATTTTAAAAAATGTTTTTGAGTTCCAAATTTTTTCTCTCCCTCTCTTACTTTTCCCTTTCCTGAGGCAGTAAGCAGTTTGATACAGGTTATATGTGCTTGATCATGCAAAACATATTATCATAATAGTCAGTTGTGAAAGAAGATGCAGACCCAAAGGGGAAAAAAAAACAAAAAATGCAGAAAGTAAAAAAACAGTATACTTTGATCTTCATTCAGACTCCATCAGTTTTTTCTCTGGAGGTGGATAGAATTTTTCATCATGAGTCCTTTGGAATTGTCTTGGTATAGCTGAGAATAGCTAAGTCATTCACAGTTAATCATTGTACAGTATTGCTATTACTGTGTACAATGTTCTCCGGGTTCTGCTCATTTCACTCAGTGTCAGTTCAGTTAAGTCTTTCTAGGTTTTTCTGGAATCATCCTGCTTGTCATTTCTTATAGCACAGTAATATTCCATTTCAAGCATATACCACAACTTGTCCAGCCATTCCCCAATTGATAGGCATGCCTTTAATTTCCAATTCTTTGCCACTACAAAAAGAGCTGCTGTAAATATTTTTGTACTTTTAAAAAAAATCTCTTTGGGATGCAGACCTGCTAGATCGAAGTGTATGCACAGTTTTCTAGCCCTTTGGGCATAGTTCCAAATTGCTCTCCAGAATGGTTGGATCAATTCACAACTCCACCAACAGTGAGTTAGTGTCTCCATTTTCCCTTTCCCCTTCAATATTTATTTTTCCCTTTTCTGTTATATTATCCAATCTGATAGGTATGAGGTGGTACCTCAGTGTTGTTTTAATTTGCATTTCTCTAATCAATAATGATTTAAAGCATTTTTTCATATGTCTGTAGATAGCTTTGTGGATCTACTATTCTTGCCATACCTTCTCAGTAAAGTCCTTTTGTAAAAGCTAATTGATGTCAGCTAACTGATTGATAATGTAGAGCACAACAAATGTGGGCTCTGGAGCTACAATTTTAGAAATTATAACCTCTCAGGGTTTATCTTAGAATAGTGAAGAGAGCAGTAGTCAGCCACCCCCAGGGGAGCCAACCTACCCCCACATCGAGAATTGGGAAGTAGCCCAGATCGTGTGCTACACTTGTGTAATCTGAACTATCGAATAAGGGTGGTCTCCTTAAGGATAACACTTCCGTAACTTCTGTAAGTCAGGCAATGACCTGATCCTGAATTGTTGTCATAAATTACTCTTTTTCTATAAACAAGTCCACATGACTCAGCTATTTGTTTATTGTTGGTTGAGTTCATGCTGATGTCATCCACGGAGGGAAGGCCTTTTCCAAATGATGAGAACTCTTTAAGATCACATCAATCGGTCAACAAACACTCATTTATTAAGTTCCTGCTATGGGTAAGTCACTGAGCTAGATTTAGGGAAGACAAAATTATTACTGAAATAGTCCTTCGCTTCAAGGAACTTACGTTCTACCGGGGAAGACATATATGTAAGTATATACAAAATATGTAATCAAAAATCAATAGAGGTAATTTGGTGGGGAGGCACTAGCAGCTATTAGGATCAGGGAAGGCTACATGTGGGAGATACTGCTGGAGAGGAGCTTGGAAGAAAACCAGAAACTCTAAAAGACGGTGGTAAGGAGAGAGTGTACTTGGAGCATGGGGGTATGGGGTGGGTGGGCAGCCTGCTTAAAGGCACAAAGATAGGAAAGGAGAATATTATACATTAAGATCACTAAGTAGACCAATTTGGCTGGAACACAGAGTAGTTTGTGAAGTGGAATAATGCATAATAAGGTTAGAAAGGTTGTTGGAGCCAGGTGGTAAAGGGATTTAAATGCCAAACAGAGAAGTTATATTTGATGCTAAGAGGTAATAGGGAGCCAGTGGAGTTATTGAGCAGGGCAGAGATACAGTCAGACCTGTGTTTTAGGAATTTCATTTGAGCCACTGTGTGAGCAGAGGCTAGAAGGGTGTATGAAGCCCTCCAAAGTTCCAAGTGCTGCCTGAACCAGACTAAACTGTAACTGGGAAATATTTAGCAAAATAAATAAATAACAGTAAAATATAGATAGTATTACATTTTAAAATTAAGTCAATATGCAGCCTGTAGGGATCCCAACCTATGGATTAATGGTTCCTGTTCCTTTTTGAGTTTGATACCACTGATTTGGAGGGATGGATTAGAAAGGATAGAAACTTGAAGAAGAGAGAGACCGATTAGGAGGTTATTGTAAAGTACAGATGAGAGGTAATGAGGGCCTGAATTAGGGTAGTTATAGCGTGAATGGAGAGAAGAAGGTGACATCAAGTTGTTGTTCAGTCATTTTTCAGTGGTGTCCAATTCTTTGTGACTCCATTTGGGATTTTCTTGGCAAAGATCCTGGAGAAGTTTGCCATTTCTTTCTCCAGTTCATCTTACAGATGAGGAAACTGAGGCAAACAGGATTAAGTGACTTGCCCAGGGTCACAAAGCTAGTAAGTGTCTGAGGCCAGATTTGAACTCATGAAAATGAGTCTTCTTGACTCCAGTCCTGGTGCTCTATCCACTGCACCACCTGGCTACCCAAAACAATGTTAGGGAGGGAATATCGACAAGATTTTGCAGCTGTTTGGATATATGTAGGGAGGAGGAACTAAAGAGTCAAGAATTACTTTATTGTTGTGACTTTGGTTGAATGGAAAGAAGGTGGTGACCTCAACCAAAAGCAGGAAGTTCAGAAGAGGAATGTGTTTGGGAGAAAAGTGTCAGAAATGGGACCAAACCTCCAAGATGCCTGCCTCCATTATTACATTTGTTTAGTGAGAATGAAGTCTACTGGCTATAAACATAATCCCATTTCTACCACAAATACAATTTTCCTGACAAGATAGTAGGCAGAGAGTGGATGATAATGATGATGATGATGATGAAGAACAAGAAGTCCAGAGCCCAATTTTATTTCTTCAGAGCTCTAGACATTTGAGCATATGCTCATTTACATAGTGACAGCTGTCTTAATTAGAAAGAAAAATTTATTTAAAAATTCATGTCATGAATGTGAGCTAAACTATGATCCTTCCAAGGTCATGAAATTAAAAGGTTGAGAGAAAATTAAACCCTGAAAGTTTAGTTAAAAGTTTTTGGCTACCAATTACTTAGCCTAATGTCCTTGTACATATACATTACTTACTCTATGAGCCTCAGTTTCCTTATCTGTAGATGAGTATAAAAACGTACCACTGGCCTCACAGTACTGTTATAAACACCATAAGAGAAAGTGTTTTGTAGCCATAAACGCTCCCTAAATGTAAGTCACTTTGAGATTTCTTATTTTAGTGTACGAGTGATTCCACTGACATGGGTGGGACTTCTAGCAGTATGAATCACAGAACTCAGTGCCATCTTATCCTGTTCTACTCTTGACCATGTCCTCTCATAAATCCTTGCCAGGGGAGCCTTCCTTTAAATCTTTTGTTATTGTTGTAGTTTAGTTGTTTTCAGTTGTGTCTGACTTTCCATGACCCCATCTGGGGTTTTCTTGGCAAAGATACAGGAGTGGTTTGTAATTTCCTTCTCCAGTGAATTGTCCAAATGAAGAAACTGAGGCAAATAGGGTTAAATGACTTGCCCAGGGTCACACAGCTAATAAGCGCCTGAGGCCAGATTTGAATTCAGGTCTTCCTGACCATATGCCTCACCTTGATGGTATTGATCCCTAATTAATCTAGTAGTGAAAAGGTCAAGGTCATAGCTAAGCAGAGTTCAATTTTCCTATTGTAGATTAGTCCTAAACCAATTTATGTCAGAAAGATTTGACACGATGAGGTAGGTAGGAAAAACCAGTCCAATAGCCCCAGGTGCAGAATACATAAGAAAGATCATGCAAAGGCACTAAAGAAGGGAGTTTTTAGCAGGCAACAATTTGCTCTGCTTTTGACTGACTTTTTGAGTGCCCAGCCTAGGATTAATCAATTACATGAGAGCACTTGATAAATGATAATTTGATGTTGGTTATGGTGAAAAATGCCAATATATGAGCCAAATGAAAGAGGAAAATGGGGTAAAAAGTGAAAGCATACTGGAAATTTAGAAAGGCATGAGACCAAACTTCCTTTAGAGTTGAAAAAAATGTTATTTTTTTCTATCTCCTCTGTCCTCCCACCCTGTTGGCATTTCTCATTTCTATAGCTGTTCCACCTGAATTTCCAGTTTGAGGGAGCCCTCCTTCCCTTGCACCTCTGGAGTGCTTTGTGAAAAGGCTGATGAGGAGATAGAATTCAGTGCAGGGTGAGCCCCCCAATCTGGCTCCTGAACTTCTGGTCCTCTGCTATCCAAATCCTTGTGGGCAACTTGATAGTTGTGATTGGGAGGCCCATAAAACCTGGGACCTCTGTTTCCCCAAACTATAATTCAGGCCCAACCTTAATTACAGGTGAAATAGGCAGTAATAACAAATGGCAACTGACATAGTGATTTTAAGTAAGTAAGGCCTTCTTTCCACCTCTCCAAGCACTACCACCACCATTGCCATATAATACCTCTCCTTGAAATTCCACAATTTATTCTTTTGGCTTAAAGTTACAGAGCTACTTCTAGGAGGAGTAAAAAATGAAATCCTCTCATATGTCTTAGTAGGTGTATCTATACCAGATGCTTCATAGAAAGCAAGTTGAGGACAGGGTTTTAGAGAGGATTGGACCTCTCCCCCTACCTCCTTTCTTTTCTCTAGTGAGGGTAAGAGAGGGATAATAAAAAGGAGAAAGGTATGGAAAAGGAGGATGGGGGCTTCACAGGGCAGGATCCTATGAGGAACTTCACTTTGCCAAGAATAACACCTACCCAGTACCAGTGCATGAGATCCTTCATAAATGAGAACCAAAAAAACCAAAACCAAAACCAAAACCAAAACCAAACCCAAAGAAACCAAAAACCCCCTAAACCTTTTAGATGAAGGGTCACATACAAGAATTCCATAAACAAGGTCTTTGATGAACGCCTCTGTTTCAGACTTCTGTCTCTTTGTCTCTCTCTGATTCTCTTTCTCCGTCTTTCTGACTTTCTGTTTCTTTTTCTCAAGGTTGGAGTATGTGGTGATTTTGAACCCTCTACTCCATATTATTCCATTCCTCAGGTGAAACATTACAGTTCTCTCTTGACTTTCCTTTTTGGAGATGACATCCCGGCATTTGGAACTTGTCTTTCTTATGCTCCAAAATCCTGTCCAAAAATATAAATTCACTAATGTAATTGCTTTGGATGCTAATGGATGAGAATTGTTAATCATCAGTGTTTTTTAGCTACATGTTTGATTGTGTGAAAAGGAATTATTAATTTATTGTTATTGAAATGGAATGCAATTTTCATCTTTTATGAGAGTGCTTTTGGTGATACGGGTAATTATCTCTGAGAAAAGGAATTAGAGTTTTGGAATGGGTAAAAATAGGTAATTTCTACAGCAACACTGGGAATCTATATCTAAAGAATTTTTTTTAAATTATAAGATTTTTTAAAACCTAAGATAAGGCTTGTACTTGAAAAAAAAGATAATTTTTCTGTCTGTTTGTAGTCTGGGGAAAACCAGGACTTTTAGGCCCTTCTGAGGAATTTTTTATGTGAATAAGCACCTTGGGAACAGAGCCAGTGCATGTCAATATCTGTAATTCACTTCAGGACTTCCCAAGAGTTATGATTTCATTGAGATGGGCACTCCCCCAACCTGTGCAGATTACAAGCCCTCTATTTCCAAGTAGATATTCCTTGTGACACATCATGGCCAAAAATCTTCACCACTCAGTGGCCAACCTTGAAATAATAAATGGCTGAATTTAGGGTGTGGAAGCTCAGTGAGGCCAAAAGCCCTGTTTTATACTTTTTTTCCTCCCACAGTTCCTGGATAAATGCTCAACAAATAATGTGTTGATGAGTTGAAACTTACCATACACTCCTTGGATGCTTTGCTCATACCTCAACCCTCAAGCCCCCTTGAATGTTATAAAGGCCTCCTAACTGGCTTCCCTTTCCTCTTCACTCTATCCTCCATTCAGCTGCCAAAATGATATTCCTAAAGCAAAGGTCTTCTAACCATGTAATCACTCTTGTGCTCGATAAACTGCCGTGGCTCCCTAAGACCTCTGTGATCAAGTCCAATCTCCTTTTTCACACAGAGCCTTTTATCACCTCTATCTAATCTATCTTTCAAGTCTTATTATATATTGCTCTACTTCTCACACTCTTTATTCAAGCCAAACAGCTCTTGCTGTTCCTCACATCTGTCTCCTGTCTCTATAACTCCACAGAAACTATTCCCTATGCCCACGTCAGTTCTGCCTCCTAGCACCTCTAACTCCCTTCAAATATGAGCTCAAATAGTGCCTCCTATGTGAGGCCTTCCTGATCTAGGCAACTGTTGGTGCTGTCCCTGTTACCCCTAGCCAAATTTGTTGTTGTTATTTAGTAATTTTCAGTCATGTCTGACTCTTTGTGACCCCTTTTGGGGTTTTCTTGGCAAAGATACTAGAATAGTCTGCCATTTCCCTTTCTAGCTCATTTTCATAGATGAGGAAACTGAGGCAAACAGGGTTAAATGATTTGCCCAGGGTCACACAGCTAGTAAATGTCTGAGGTCAGATTTGAACTCAGGAAGATGAGTCTTCCTGACGTCAGGCCTGGCACTCTATTCACTGAGTCACCTAGTTGCTCTCCTCAACCAAATAACCTTGTACTTAATTTGCATGTAGAAATTTATCTTCTTCTATGTGTACATGTTACACCTCTACCACCTTCCCACTTCCCTACAGAATGTTAACTCATTGGAGGAAGAATTAATTTATTTTTTTTAAATCTCTGTATCCCCAGTGCCTAGCACAGTGCCAGCTATATGGTGGGCTCTTAATAAATGCTTGTTAATTAGTTGATTGAATAGTGAGACTGATCCTTGAAGGACAAACACTTAGTCCATTAGCAAGCTCCTACTTGAAGTCTTCCCAGCGTGATTGGGCCTGCCAGGGCTTCTGGCACTCTGTCAGCATGGTCTTCAAGAATCTGGGGTCCTGTTCACATTATAATGACAAATCTAACTTGGGCTTTGATGGAGGCCTATCTACTCCACCTGGCACAAAAGAAGGAACGAATGAGTCAGTACATATTAGCAAGGACCATATGTTCCCTCCCTCAAATTGTGAAACTTTTGGGGAAATTGTTTTTATTATTCTGCATTTTAAGGGAAGGCAATTTAGATGACGAGCTTGTTCTACATCCATAATTTTAAAAGAAGTTTCAATTTTTGTGGTCATTCTACTTTGTATCCTATTTTTTGAATTTTTGAATTTCCTGTTCATTGAAGTTAAAATTGAACAAAAAACAAAATTGTTCTATGTTTGATGTGCATTCTCTTCTACTTAAAGACTTTACATTTACATTTAAATGCTCTATGTCTTTGCATCTTAGAGCACCTGGATCTCAGAAGAATCAGAATTGTAGATAACCCAAAGGTATTAGGCAAATGCCTGGCTCAGAGTACTACTGAGGATGACATGAAAGAAAAATGGTATAAAGAAATTTCTCAAGCATGTTTATAACTAACAAAGTAAGAGAGCTAGGCATATAATGAGGATGAAGAACAGAATAGGAATGAAGAATAGGAAACTCTAACCCAGGACTATAGGGTGTAGAGCTTGGAGATGAAATAGTCTAGGCCTTTCATTTTGCAGGTGCCAATACTGATTTTAAGAGATAGTCACAGTAGAACATCCCAAGGAGCATAGAATAGGTTTCAACTCAAGTAAACAACCATTTGTTGAATACTTCTCCAAGGTCTGTAGGCTCACAAAAGAAATATCAAACAAAGCCATTGGCCTCAAGAAATTTACAATTGAGTTGGGACTTCTCAGTAGATTTGTAGGACTGACCCATCATTGGTGGCATCACTATACTGTGTCAAAAAGAGCAAGAGAAAAACATTTGTCACAAGGGTCAGTTTAGAAGAAAGATTAGAAATTCTTAGGTTGTAGAAAGAATCCCTTCCAAAGACACCACCTCAACTCCTCTTATTTCAGCCCCACCCTCCCCTCTCCCACTTGAAAAGACCCCCTGACAAAGGCCAGGGTAAAGCTTCATCATAACAATCCATTCTTTTCTATTGTCTGTCCAAAATGTTAACCTTTCCAAACATATTGCTAGGTGCCAAGGTAATCTGACATGCAGAATTTGTCAAGCCAAGTTTTAAATTTCTTCTAAAATGAATCTAGTTGGGGAGACAACATATACACACATGAAACAATTAGAGAAAGAAACTATGTCTACAACTGCATTAAATTATGCAGTATAAATAGAGAACAAGTTCATCCATATTTCTATCATAGAACTTCCAAAGTGTAGTGGCTCTCCAGAATCATACAGTTGAATTCAGATTTGAGCCCACTAGTGGTCATCTAGCCTCCACTTTAATATCTCTCTGGTGGTCATTTACTCTTTTTAGAAGAAGCTTGTTCTACTTTAAGGCAGAGGAAATGCTAATGCTCTGTAACTTCAATCACTGCTTCTCATTCTTCCGTCTGGGATCAAATACAATGTATCAACTTCCTTTTCACGTGACAACCCTTCACATGTTTGCAGGACCCTGGTGTGTTTCTACAATTCTTTTCAATGCATGGTTTTTGTGCCCCCTCACCAGCCTGACTACCTTCCTCTGGACCAGCTTCAGTTTGTCTATATCCTTACTAAAATGCAGCATCCAGAACTGGAACACAATGCCCCAGATGTGGTCTAACCAGGTCAAAGTACAGTGGGACCATGACTTCCCTCTTTTTGAATTCTGTTCATCGATGGAGCCTAAGATTGCCTTAGCTTCTGTTGGCTGCCATGGCACACCAACATTGACCTTGTAATCAGCTAAAACCTCCATGTCTTCTTGATGTGAATTAATAGAGTTTTAGATTTATACCTGGAAGAGGCCTCAGAGATCACTTAGTCTAATCCTCCCATTACAGAGAGAATTATTGTCTAGACATATCTCTTGTTATCCTGTACTTCTTTAGTTTTTTTTTTTTAACTGAGGGGTAGGAATTAGACAGACAGACTGGTAGAGTAGTTAAGAGGGCTGGCCTTGGAGTCAGGTAGATCTAGGTTCAAGGCTTGTTGTGATAGAAACTAGCTGTGTGACTATGGACAAGTTACAGGCCCTCAGTGCCATCCAGGAAACTCTCCAGCATTCTTAAGTCATAGAAAACTCACAAATCTGCATTGGTAGACATCTAGAGTTCCCTATACTGATGAGATAACAGTATCAGAATTAACATTCTTATTATTAAATTTTATCTTCATTCAGACTAACAATAGGCTGAAATCTTTTGGCATCTTACCATCGAGCATATTAGCTCCCCCTCCCATCTATGCCATTTATATATTCAGTAAGTTGGCCATTTATGCCTTCATCCAAATCATTGATAAAATATATAATTTAATTTAACAAATATTTAAACAAGTATTTACATAGTGCTACTAAGATTATGAGATTTAGAGTTAAGAGTGCTCTTAGAATTATTTCCTCCAAAATCCTTGTTTTAAAATTTTGTTTTAATTTTTGAAGAATTCATTTTCTCTCCCTCCTATTCTGCCCACCACCCTGCCCCCATGACCAAAGAAGGCCTAACGGAAAATGGTACATAGTTAGGCAAAGCACATTCTCTCATTGACTATGTCAAAAAAGGTCTGTTTCATTCTGCATTTTGAGTCTGTCACTTCTCTGCCAGGAGATGGGTAGCGTGTTTTGTCTTTGGTCCTCTGGAGTCATGGCTTGTCATTGCATTGATCTGAGTTCTCAAATCTTTCAAAATTATTTCTCCTTGCTGTTGTTTTCATATGTATTATTCTTCTGGTTATTCTTACTTCACTTTGCATCAGGTCATATGAATCTTCTCAGTTTTCTTTGAAACTCTTCATTTTGTAATGTTTTTAATAGCATAATAACATCTTATTACATTCATGTGCCGCAATTTGTTTAGCCACTCCTCAATAGGGAGGCATACCCTTAGTTTCCAGTTTTTTTGCTATGATGAAAAGTGTCTATAAATGTGTATGTGGGTCTTTTTCCTCTTCTTTGATCTCTTTATGGGTGGAGGCCTACTCATGGTATCCCTGGATCAAAAGGCATATGAATTTCAATGACTCTTGAGGTATAGTTCTAGACTGCTTTCCAGAGTGACTGAACCAATACCTAGCCCCACCAACAATGCATTAAATGTACCTATTTTTTCACAGTCCCTCCAGCAGTTGTTACTATCTTTAAAAAGTGATGATAATAATAATGATAGCTAACACATATCTCTTACAATGTGCCAGGCACTGTGCTAAGTCCTTTATGCTTATTATCTCATTTGATCCTCATAATAACCCTGAAAGGCTATTATTATCCCCATTTTACACAGGAATAAACCGAGGCAAACTGAGGTTAAGTGACTCACTTAGGGTCACACAGTACAAATTGAGATTGGATTTGAACTTAGGTCTTCTTGTTCCAAGCCCAGCCCTCCATCCACTGTAGCACTTGGCTGCCCCCTAGTTGTGTAATCTTTCTCAATATGATGGTTGTAAGGTGGAATCTCAATGTTGCTTTAATTTGTGTTTCTGTAACTTTGGAGTAATTTTTCTTGTGGTTGTTGAAAGTTTGGATTTCTTCCTTTAAAAACTGTCTCTGAAGGGCTTGTGGGGGTGGAGCCAAGATGAAGAGTAGAGAAGCACTCAATTGGGCTCTCCCAACATTCCCCTCTAAATGATTTTAAAATAATGCCTCAAATTGACTTCTGGAGTGTCAGGGCCAACAAAAGGTCAGTGTGAGGCACTCTTCTAGTCCAAAAAAACAGAAATATTAAATGCACCCTTTTGAAACCATAATGCAATAAAATTACATTTAACAAGGGACAGTGGAAGCATAGTTAAAAAAGGTAATTGGAAACTCCAGGAGTTAATCCTAAAGAATGAGTGGGTCAAAGAACAAATCATAGAAACAACCAATAATTTCATTAAAGAGAATGACAATAATGAAGCAACACTCCAAAATTTGTTGGATGCAGCCAAAGCAGTACTTTGGAGAAAATTTATATCTCTAAATGTATAAATCAATAAAAGAGAGAAAGAGCAGATCAATGAATTGGGCATACAACTTAAAAAACTAAAAACATAACAAATTAAAAATCCCCAATTAGACATCAAAATGTAAACTTTGAAAATCAAAGGAGAGATTAATAAAAATTGAAAGCAGTAAAACCATTGAACTAATAAATAAAAATGAGAGCCGGTTTTGTGGGGGAAAAAACAACAACAAAATAAGTAAACCATTGGTTAATTTGATTTAAGAAAAGAAAGAAGACAACCAAATTACCAGTATCAAAAATGAAGAGGGTGAATGTACCACCAAATGAATATGAAGTTAAAGTAATTATTAGGAGTTATCTTGCCCAATTATATGTCAGCAAAACTGACAATTTGAGTAAGATGGATAAATACTTAACAAAAATATAAACTGCCCAGATAAACAGAAGAGGAAATAGAATACTTAAATAACTCTATCTTAGAAGAAGAAATTGAATAAGACATAAAAGAGCCCCCTAAGAAAAAATTGCCAGGACTAGATGGATTTACAAGTGAATTCTACCAAACATTTAAGGAATAATTAATCCCAATGCTATATAAACTAGCTGAAAAAATAGGTAAAGAAGAAGTCCTACCAAATTCCTTTTATGACACAAATATGTTTTTGATCCCTAAACTGGGGACAGCAAAAACAGAGAAAGAAAACTATAGACCAATTTCCCCAAAGAATATCAACGCAAAACCTTTAAATAAAACACTAGCAAGGAGATTATAGCACTATATCATGAAGATCATATACTATGACCAGGTGGGATTTATGCCAGAAATGCTGGGCTGGTTCAATATTAGGAAAACCATCAGCATAACTGATCATATCAATAACAATAACAAAAATCATATGATTATATCAATAAACACATAAAGCCTTTGACAAAATATAACACCCATTCCTATTCAAAATATGAGAAAGCATAACCTTTCTTAAAATGGCAGGTAGTGTCTATCTAAAATCAAGAGCAAACATCATATATAATGGGCATAAACTTGAAGCCTTCCCAGTAAGATCAGGAGTGAAGCAAGGATGTCCATTATCATCACTGTTTTTCAATATCTTACTAGAAATGCTAGCTATAGCAACAAGACAAGAAAAAGAAATTGAAGGAATAAAAATAGGTAACAAGGAAACAAAACTATCACTCTTTTCAGATGATATGATGATATACTTACAGAACCCGAGAGAATCAACTGAAAAACTAATTGAAAGAATTAACAACTTCAGCAAAGGAGCAAGATATAAAATAAACCCACATAATCATCAGCATTTCAATATACCACCAACAAAACCCAGCAGGAAGAGATAGAGAAATTCCATTTAAAATAACTGCAGACAATATAAAATGCTTGGGAATCTACTTGCAAAGACAAACCTAGGGATTATATGAATGTAATTGCAAAACACTTTACACACAAATAAAGACAGATCTAAACAACTGGAGAAATATTAATTGCTCATGGGCAGGCTGAGGCAGTGCAATAAAAATGACAATCCTACGTAAGTTAATTTATTTATTCAGTGTCACACCAATCATACTAGCAAAGAATTATTTTATAGAGCTAGAAAAAAATAGTAACAAAATTTATCTGGAGGAACAAAAGGTCAAGAATATT
Source organism: Vombatus ursinus (assembly GCF_900497805.2). Classification (NCBI taxonomy): domain Eukaryota; kingdom Metazoa; phylum Chordata; class Mammalia; order Diprotodontia; family Vombatidae; genus Vombatus; species Vombatus ursinus. The sequence continues at coordinate 7,010,384 of NW_020954550.1, forward strand.
AAAGGAATTCTTGAAAAAAAATATTAAGGAAGGCAGCCTAGCAGTTCCAGATCTCAAACTGTATTATAAAGCAGTAATCATCAAAACAATCTGGTGCTGGCTAAGAAATAGAATGGTGGATCAGTGTAATAGATTGGGTACACAGTACACAGTAATAAATGACTATAGTAATCTAGTGTTTGATAAACCCAAAGATCCAAGCTTTTGAAGTAAGAACTCACCATTTGATAAAAATTGATGGGGAAACTGAAAAGCAGTTCGGCAGAAACTAAGCATAGACCAGCATTTTACACTGTATACCAAGATATGATCAAAACAGTTAAATGATTTAGACATAAAGGGTAATATAAATTAGGGAAGCATGGAAAAATGTACCTATCATATCTCCAGATAAGGGAAGAACTTATGACCAAACAAGAGGTAGAGAGGATCACAGGAACTAAAATAGATAATTTTGATAACATGGAATTAAAAAGCTTTTTCACAAGCAAAACCAATGCAGCCAAAAATTAGAAAGAAAACAGGAAACTGGGCAAAAATTTACAGGAAGTTTTTCTGATAAAGCTCTCATTTCTCAAATATATAGAGAACTGAGCCAAATTTATGAAAAAAATAATAAGAGCCATTCCCCAGTTGATAAACAGTCAAAGGATATCAACAGGCAGTTTTCAGAAGAAGAAATCAAAACTATCAATAATCACATGAAAAAATGCTCTAAATCACTGCTATTAGAGAATTACAAATCAAAACAATTCTGAGGTACCACCTCATACCTATCAGATTGGCTAACATGACAGAAAATGATGAATGCTAGAGAGGATGTGGAAAAATTGGGAAACTAATGTACTGTTAGTGGAGTAGTGACCTGATTTAACTATTCTGTAGAACAATTTGGAACTATGCCCAAAGGTTTATAAAACTGTGCATGCCCTTTGACCCAGCAATACCTTATCCCAAAGAGATCAAAGAAAAGGGAGAAGGACCTATTTGTACAAAAATATTTATAGCAGCTCTTTTTGTGGTGGCAAAGAATTGGAAATCAAAGGGATGTCTATCAACTGGGGAATAGTTGAACAAGTTGTGATATATAATTGTGGTTGAATACTATTATGATATAAGAAATGGCAAGTAGGATGGTTTCAGAAAAATCTGGGAACATTTATATGAACTCATGCAAAGTGAAGTAAGAAGAATAGGAGATCATTGTACACAGTAACAGCAATATTGTAAGCATGATCAACTATGAATTAGCTATTTTGATCAAGGCAATGATCCAAGACAATTCCAAAGGACCCATGATGAAAAATGTAATCCACCTCCAGAGAGAGAACTGATAAACTCTGACTGCAAATTAAAGCAGACTTTTAAAAAATTTCTTTATTTTTATTTTTTAATTTTGTTTGTGTTTTCTTTTGCAACATGGTTAATATAGAAATATGTTTTGTATGACTTCACATGTATAATCTATATCAAATTGCTTGCCTTCTCTAAGAGAGGGAGGAGTGGGAGGCTGGGAGAGAATTTGGAACTCAGTAAAATAGCTTGTTAAAATTGTTTTTTTTTACATGTAATTGGGAAATATTTAATGAAATAAAAATAATATTTAAAAAAATTGCCTCTCTCCCTTTTTTCCTCCCTCCCTTCCTCATCCTGTCTATCTATCTATCATCTATCTGTCTCTCTCTTTTTCTATCTATCTATCTATCTATCTATCTATCTATCTATCTATCTATCT
>NW_020954550.1:7012128-7064360 GCF_900497805.2 Vombatus ursinus
TCTATCTATCTATCTATCTATCTATCTATCTATCTATCTATCTATCTATACATTTACCAGTAGGTAACCATTTACTTACTGGTGAACAGGTCTTGTTTATACAAATTTGAATTAGTTTTTTATATATCTTGGATATAAGACTTTTATCATAGAAATCTATTGTATTTTTCCCCTCAGATACCTAACTGAGGAAAGTGAGGCCCAAAGAGTTGAGATTATTTTTCATGGTTCTATAAGTAGCAAGCTTATGAATCGAGGATTTCAAAACCAGGTCTGTCAACTCCAGATTTATGTCCAATTCTTTTTCCATTATACTATGAGAATACAGCCAAACCAGTTAGTTCTTCAAAGGTAGGAATCATATGTATCCTTTTCTTAAATACTCCAAATAGCCTTTTCAAGGGCCTACTGCCCATAGGCACATTAAAATGTTGACTATCTTTTATGATGATACAGTCAATTCAATTACTGTGGCAAAGGGAATATGGCTAACTTAAGGGATTGAAATACAGACCATTCTTAAACTTCACTTTTGCTGAGAGTTTCCATTTTCTCTTGCACCAGAACTTCTCAACAAAGCTCCTGACAAAATTAAATAGGTAATTTGACTTTCATTTTTTTTCTTCCCCTTCCCACTTGTGTTTCCATATGTAATAAAATGTTCAAAATATGGGCAGTAAAAAGAGTAGAATGCAATCTTGAAGTCAGAGACCATTTTATTCATATCTCTACTATCCAATACCATGCCTAGCACATTGTAAGTGCTTAATAAATGCTCGTTAAGGCCTCATTTCCAAAAATATATAGAGAACTGAGTCAAATTTATAAGAATACAAGTCATTCCCCAATTGACAAATGGTCAAAGGATATGAACAGGCAGTTTTCAGATGAAGAAATTAAAGCTATAGTCACATGAAAAAATGTTCTAAATCACTATTGATTAGAGAAATGTAAATCAAAACAACTCTGAGGTACCACATCACACCTATCAGATTGGTTAAGATGACAAAAACAGGAAAACTATAAATGCTGGGGAAGATGTGAGAAAATTGGTACACTAATGCATTATTGGTGGAGTTGTGAACTGATCCAAACATTCTGGAGAGCAATTTGGACTATGCCCAAAGGGCTATAAAAATGTGCATACCCTTTGACACAGCAAGACCACTTCTAGGACTGTGTCCCAAAGAGATCATAAAAATGAGAAAAGGACCCACATGTACAAAAATATTCATAGCAGCTCTTTTTGTAGTGGCAAAGAATTGGAAATTGAGGGGATGCCCATAAGCTGGGGAATGGCCGAACAAGTTGTGGTCTATAAATGTGATGGAAATTGAGGTGGAGTGATTTGCTGAAGGTCATACAGATTGGAAGGTTTTTTTTTTTTCTCCATAGAATTACCTTTTTCTTCCTACATGTCGTAAGGAATTCTTTAATATTCTTAATGGAGAAATTGCCATATTTTCAAAAGATACTTCCTAATAGATCCTAATAAGCCATTTATTGAAAGAAAAGGTAGTTTTCTGAACTCAAGAAACAGCAGGGATGATAGAATAAACTGGAAGAATCCTAGCTCAATAGCTTGACGTTTGAATATCTGGGCAGCAACAGCATAAACCTAAGGACTGTTAAATGAAAAGACAATGACTCCACATTAAAAGTATGCTTTAAAGCTCCCCCCCACCTCCCTCCCTGTCCCCCAACTTGGATGATGTAAAACCTTTAAATCTCAAGAGTGGATGGAGAAAGTTGAAACTGAGTAATTTCTAGTAGCTTCCAATTGGCAAGGTTTTTACTTCAGTTTAAAAAAAAAACATTAGAAACTTATTTAGGCCCTTACTCTAGGGAAAAACAGTTCAGAGAGGGAGCCTTCTCATACCATAGTACCCTACTTCTAAGAGAGACAGAAGACTTCCTTCAGGATGACTGTCTTGATCACCCACCCCTCAAAAAAAAAAAAAAAGAAAATCCAACAATCAAATGTTATCAGCCTCCTGTGAATTATCCCTGAACTCTTTATCTCTTCTATTATCTTACCAAATTTTATTTTCTATTATACTTATTTGTATGCATATCTTATTTCTCCCAATAAATTATAAACATCTAAAAGTCAAGTTATTCAACTGTGTATCTGCTTTTTGCTGCATAGTAGAATCCCTGGCAAATAGTAGGGACTTAATAACTGATATACAAATATTAAAGTCTTTGAAATCCTGAGAAAACATTTCCCTAATCTTTTCTTTGGTGTTTCCTCTGCCTCTATCATCTGCCCTCATTTTATTTTAGCTCCCTTGGAAAACTAAAAAGATACCTGTCAAGGATGATCAGAAGGCTTAGATGAGGGGCAGGTTAGTACAGTGGAAAGAATACTAGACTAATTCTCAGGAAGACCTGGGTTCAAAACATACCTCTGATACCAACTATCCATAAAGGGCAAGTCTTAGTGCTCTTATCTGCATAAAGAAAATTATAATGACACCAAGTACCTGGAAGTTTTAAGGCACTGTGTAAATGTGAGCTCATAATATGAATATGGAAATCCTGGACCTCTTGAAAGAATAGGTAAGATAGGTTAATATCTCAGAAGGGAATGGGGTCAGTAGGTTAATAAATGAGGATAGATTACTAAATATTAATAAGGAGAAAGAGTTTTCCTGGTCACTACCTGTGAGAACTGGGACAAGTCACTTAATTTCTATGTTTTCTCATTAAATGACATTAAAGAAAGGGCCTTATTATCTGATTTGCTGCTGCACTCTAAAGACTACTGGACCTTTCCATCTGACCTGAAGCTGAAACATGCTACGAACTCTTATTTTCCCCTTATTGGAATGTATGCTTCTTGAGAGCAGAGACTATTTTATATTGCTATTTGTATCCCTTGTGCTTAGGAAAAAAAGTACTTAGCAACAACATCGTAAGCATCTAATAAATGTTTTCAATTAATTAATTAATTAATCAATCCAATCATTCATTAATCTGTGGTATCAAACTCAAATTGAAACTAGGCCACTAATCCATAATAAGGATCCCAAAGGGCTGCATATTGGATTAGAAAACCACATATTAACATTATCTATGTTCTATTTAATTTTAGTTTTGTTAAATATTTTTCACTTACATTTTAATCTGGTTGGGGCTACACCCTGGAGTGCTGCAGCTGGCTGGTAGGTCACTTGCTTACTATCTGCGTTTTGACACCTGTGGATTAGATGACCTTTAAGGGACTTTCTTATTCTAAATCTATGATTGTATGCCTATGGTGGAGGGAAAAAGGAATTAAAAATTAATTCTGTATTTATCTTCCCTCATCTATAAATCTTTTGAACTATGAACTCAATTTTTTAAAAAGGCTTTCCACTATTAGGTATGCTTCTTAGGATTAAAGACCATGACTTATTCCTTATTCAGCATTGCTTTCTTCTTTGCACATACAGTGGTAGGTGCTGAATAATCATTTGGTGAATGGAATAAAATAAGTTCAGTGTTGAGCTTTTAGGGCCTAGCCTGGTTTCTCCTCAAGCTCTTAGTTGTACAATGCTTGACAAACCATTATTGTGTGGGGACACACCTGTCCCTGCAGCAAGGAAAAGACCAGTTGGCCTCCATGACTCTCTTAACTTTCCCTGAAGGGAGTAACTGAAAAAGTGGAGCAATATTGAAATTTCAAGTATTTAATTTTGTCCACATACATCTCCAGAAACAGTTCTCCATTAACACAGAGCCTGACACTATAGAAATTCCTTTATTAAGTACAGAAGCCAAGACTTTCCATTTATAAAGGGCTATACCCCTTAAGCTGATAGCCCACATGGGGAAAAGGAACAAGTCTTCCCACTTTGTCACCACGAAATCAATGAGATCTTTCAGATTAATCAGAGCATTTGGCACATTCTTTTTTTTTTTCTTCAGATGGTTGTAAATTTTGCAAATGTGTCTTCACTCTATGGAGGCCAATTGGTCAGCTGCAAACTTGGCACAGTGAGGAAGCATGTGTGCTGGGCAGTCTGTAGGAACAAAATGTTCTGTTTCACTTCTGAGATCTGTGAGGCGAATGAAATAAGGACTCAATCCAGGACACAGAGAGGGCCCTGCCTAGAGCTGCTCAGTGAGGGACTAAAGAGAAGACAAAAGACATAGGAGAGATAACAAAGGGAAAATCACAATGGAGAAGCCCTACGACATAGCAAAAAATGAAATGGTTTGTGATATTTGCAGGAATAAAAGTGGAAAATTCAGAGCTCTTGAGTGATTGGACTTTAAGAATAAAAACTGACCTTTGAAGGATTGGAGACATTATGTAAAATGACTCAGACATACCATAGAGTATGTAATCTTTACACAGGAAAAATTTAGGCCATAAGAAAAAACGACATAAAAGAAAACCATTTAAAATTGGCTCTAGCTGGGGCTAGTCCCACCTACCTGCTGCTAAAATTCCTTTCTCTGCTTTGAAATTTTACCTCTAAATATTTTGCATGTTTGGGGTACCGCTCCCTTAGAGCTTTCATATTCAAGTGAGTTGACAAATGTAACCTGCTTTGTTTTTGTCATTAAACATAATTTTTAAAGTTAAAAAAAATGCGCACACATATGTGTATGTGTATATAGACATGTATATATGTATACCTATATACATATATACACATGCATACACAAACTCCAGAAGGTACAGGGGAAAAAATAACAATAATAACCACCACAAAAACCTAGCAGTCTAGTATATGCTTCAAGAATATTTAAAAACTCATATTTAAAAAAAAAACAAACTATTTTTAGTGTCGAATGGTACTTTTGTGATAAGGTGCTGATCAACTGTTATATTGAATTCTTCTAATCAAAAAATCTTGAATTTTGCTGCTAGGAGGTTTCGTCTGCCTGCTTGTAAAGGCACTAACTGATGGGCTCCAGTGATTGTTCTCATGTGCTTTTCGCCCTAGGCCTTCCTCTTTCTGAGCAAGGCTAGAGAGCAGGTCCATGCTAAGTCTTTCCTTATTGATTACACATAAGAGTTTAAACATATTTAAAAGTGGAAAAAAAAAGTGTCCAAGAAACTGTTTCTAAATAGAATTCTCTCACCAACCCTCTTCCCAATTAAATCAAGGCTGTCATAATGTTTTTAGGTTAATATGCCCCTTGACAAAAAAAAAAAAAATTCAAACCAAAAAAAATCCCCTTCCCCAGCCCTGCAAAAAAATACACCCTTATTTTTCCAATGTAAAAAACCATAGACCTGAGGAGCCAGAAGACTCAGCTGGTCTTTGTAAACCAGTTTATAGCTTTCAGCTGAAGTCTCTAAGTGAGAGTTCTCATTCTCAGCTGTGGGCTCCCTGCTAGCTCCCTGAGGCCTCTGACCCCATTTCCATGGAGACAGAGGTTGGAAGGGTAAAAATAAGTTAAGGGGGAAACTTTTTTTAAGGCAGTATTTTAAAACTCCTTTTTTTCTGTAGCCCTCTCTCAGCAATAGTTGTAGAAGATAAACTAGACCCCTGGTTGAGGGCTTGAAATAATAGTTTCAGTTCTGAATGACTGTGACTCTGGAAATGTGTCTGGAAGGCTTGACACTAAGGGAAAGGATTGGAAAGACACATTTTCATTCCTCCCACCCAAAAAATATCCGTGGCCTTTTTTGGCCCATTTAGTTTAGGTCCCAAACAGGAATGGAGTTGGGGATGTCAGTCACCAGTGGAAGGAGGTTCTTTTCACTGTCATAGGCCCAGAGTTCTGACTGGGAGCTCTGTGCATGGGCCAGCATAATTTAGGCTTCACTGTTTGGATCCATATACTCTTTGCAGAGTTTGGTGAGTCTACAAACATCAGAAAATATGGGCTTTGAGATGAATTAGTGAAAGGGGGAAAATTAACCAGAGGGCTTCTCCCATAAATCAGTTAATCCTCATCCTTGTAGGTACCATTTCTCTCCTGGCTAGCTTTATTTGGGGGACACTGTGGTAGAAATGTAAAATCCACTGGAGAGCCAATGTTGGAATTTTTAAGTTATTCACTCCTATTCTTTGTCAGCACCTAGGCATACTTTAAAATTGATTTATACAGTTGTATCTGCCCTAGATAATACTGTCACGCTGATTATTTAAAATGAAATTGACTCAGGTGTATATGCCTCAATGATCTAGTAGGGTTTCATTTTAAAATAATATTTTCAAAAGCTAACTAGCTTCTATATATTCTGTAGTTAATTTCTCTGAGGAAAATCTAGTGCCTAAAAACTGAATTACCTACTGAATAACACTAGGATTTGTGGTTAAATGCTAAAACTGTCACTCAAATTTTTCTTATTATTAGGGTGGTGGTGGGGAAATGTTTCCATCGCTTTGCCATGTGAGAGCTAGGAAAGGGAGGATCATACGATTGTAGATTTAGAATCAGAAGAGACCTCAGAGGCCATCGAGTGCAACACTCATTTTACAGATGAGGAAACTGAGGCCACAAGAAGTTAAAAGACTTGCTCAGGGTGTACACAGCTAGTAAATGTTTGAGATTCGATCTCCTGGGCTCTAGCACTAGCACTCTATCTACTATGCCACCTGCATCCCCCTTTCCTCTTCCCTTAATCATAGCCTAAAGCATAGAAAGTGATGGTGCTTCTTGTCATGCTTCTAGGTGAAATAGGTAGTGATGTATTGGTGGATGGTGTACCAAAAGCTCATCATCCCTAAAGTATTTTCATAGCATTACACCTACCAATGTACTAGGCATTAATGGCCCAAATACATTTTTGTTTTTAAGATTTCTTAAAATTTTTTTTGAATGAACAGAAATCCACCTTCTCTCCCTTCCACCTCCCTCCCCTAGCCCCCACACTGAAAAAGAAATAAAAACAAAATCCTTTTTAACAAACACATATAATCAAGCAATACTAATTTTCACATTGTCCATATCCAAAAAATAATGTCTCATTTTATACCTTGAGTTCATTCTCTTTCTGTTACAAGGTAGCATGCTTCATCACGAGTCCTCTGGAATCATGATTGGTCATCGTTGCTGAGAAGAGTTAGGTCTTACACAGTTGTTTATCTTTATGATGTTGTTATTGTAAAAATTGTTCTGCTGGCCCTACTCACTTCATTCTACATCAGTTCCCCTAAATACATTATAACCAACACTAAACTTTATATTTTGAACCTCTTGTGACTTTATTCTGCCAATCCCTTGAGTCCCAGTGGCATTAACCCTCTTCAGATGCAAGCTGATAAATTTTTCCCCCATCTCCCTTCAAGTTGATTCTTTATGTTGGAACAAATTGACCTTAGTCAAGTTCCTTAGGTTCCTTCTTTCTGTTGTTCCCCACCTACCCCTCTCCCTTCAACTCCCACCCATTCTGAGTGAACACATTGATCTTCCTGGCTTTGGACTTAATGTTTATGAACTCAAATTCTGTTTTCCTGGGGAGTTCCTTGTATCTCTTATCATCTAGATTTTTGGCTTTGACCCCTAGACTTCTCTCTGATCCTGAGAATATGGCAAAGTGCTTGAACAAGCCTCTCCCAAGGCTTGTTGACTGTCCCCTTGACTTTGATTCATTCATCAATCAGAATCACATATACACTGATCTTTTCCTCACTCATGTAAGTTGATAACATTGACAATTTTGCTTCATGACCAAATAAAAAGCAAACGCACCCTCTCATCCCAGCAATGGTTGAATGGCTTTGCCCATGGACAGGTCTTCTTGCCGAAGGCTTCAAAACTATAAGTCAAGAACACTGGGCTCCAGTACCAACTGAGACACATTCCAGAAAGCTTCAAGGCTTTATGAAGCAGACAAATGGCTCTAGAAGCTGACTTGCCCGCTAGGAGTACAGTGAGTCTCCCAGGTACAGGCAGAGGACCTCTTGAGGTTTCTTAAGTATGTTTGAGTTTATAGATAATTAGTTCAATAATACACTATTTTACCCCTTACTCTTATTCTGCCATTGTTCTTGCCTTACTGATCCTCAATCTAGATTTCCTCCACATTCTTTCTTTTCTGTTCCTACTCCCAAGATAATGAATTTTTCTGGAATAAATCATGAAATCATGCACACTGGGTTAACAACAAATTCATGCTATTTCTACTCAGTTGGGTCATCATGATGTATTGCAATTATGTTCTTGATCTCTGATATGTTCTAAATCACAATCCTCATAGCAATTATTCCAAATCTTTTTTTTCTCCTCAAGCTCCAAACTTCATCCACCAAATTGTTCTTGGTAAGCCTTGCTTCCTTCTTTACTGAGAAGATTGAGGTCATCCATCATGAGAACCTCCTTCTCTCCTCCTCCATATCTCACAACCTCTCAATGCCTTCACTCATCCTCTCCTCCTTTGTTCCAGTCTCGGAGGATGGGATGACCTTTCTCCTTGCAAAGGCAAACACCTTCACTTTGATGCTTGGGCTCATCCCATCTCTAGGAACTTTCTCCATTGAGAACCTTTTCCTTTCTCCCTCTTTCCTCCCTCTCTCACATATACACACACATCTTCAGTCTTTATTGATTCTTTTCCCATTGCTTAAAAACATAATTATATAAGGATAAAACTTCCCTTTACATAATTGTCTTCTTAAGATATCATTTTAAATCTCTCCTCTTTTTCATTGCTAAATTCCTAGAACTCCTTTAATTGCTGAACTATCCTTTATGTCATCTTTTCTTTTTCAAAACTCATTTACTCAGCAATCCCTTTTAATATGGTTTCCAGCCCCATTACTCTACTGAAATTTCTCTCTCTGAGATCACCAGGGACTTCCTAATTGCCAAATCTAATATCTTTTTTCTCCAGTCTTCCTCCTCCTTGACCTTTCTGTGGCAACTGATATTACTGACCAGCTCCTCCTTCTGGATACCCTTTCTTCTCTTGACTCTTATGTGAAGACTCTCTCTAATTTCTTTTCCTATCTGTTAGATCATTCCTTATTTAACTCCTTTCATAGTTTATTGTTCTCCTGTTCTCTAAAGTATATGTCTCTAAGGCTTTGTCCTAGGCCCTCTTCTCTTGCATCTGTATACTCTCTCCATTGGCATTCTCATCTAGTACTGTGGGTTCAACTAGCATATACAGATGATTCTTGGATCTATGTATCCAGCCCTGTTCTCTCCTCTGAGCTTTAGTCTGACATTACCAATTGCTTGATTGATAGACTTCTTCCTCTGAATGTCCCACATGGCCTTCAAATTCAACATCTTCTCCACTAATTTGGCCCCTCTTTCTAATGTCCCTATTTAGATTGATATTATCAGTATCCTTGTAGTCATTCAGGGTCAAAACCTTGAACTCATCTTTTTACCTTATTCAATCATTCAATAATCATTCACACTCAGTCAATAAATCATATATTTACCTCCTATCATGTGCCAGACAATATGGTAGGCTCTGGGGGCTCTTCCCTTTCCCTCATTTCCTATGTCCAATCAGTTGCCAAAATCCTGTTAATTTTCCCTCAGTGCTATGTCTCAAATCTTCTCTAACTGTAACCTCTAACTCTCTCCACTCTCCACTAACTGTAACCACTCTAATTCAGGCCCTTTTCACCTCTTGCCTGGATTTTGTAATAATCAATCCCCCATCAGACACTCCAAATTGATCTCCCTGCCTATAGTTTCTCTCTTCTCTCCTTTCTGACCCATCCTTCACCACCTGCCAAAATAATCTTTCCTAACACAGAGGTCTGAACTTAGCCTTCCCTACTCAAAAAACTTCAAAGTTCTCCTCTGCACTTAGGATAAAGTAGCAATACCTTAGTCTGCCATTTAAGAACATCTACACTGGCTCTACTTTCTTTTTCTTACTTTATTTAACATTACTTCTTTATATGGTTTCTCTATGTATCCATGCTCTATATTTCAACTAAACTGAATTACCTATTACCCAAGCTCACCATGCCAACTTCAGTATTTGGTACATTCACTCTTGGTGTCCCCTTTTGCTGGAATGAACTCCTTCCTCAACTCTTCCTTTCACAATTCTTTTCTTCATTCTTGGATTAACTTAGTTGCCATCTCCTCCACGAATCTTTCCTTGATCCATACTGCTAAAAGTGTTGTCATCATCATCATCATCTTCATCTTCTTGTTCTTCCTCTTCCCCTCCTCCTCCTCCTTCCTCCTCTTCTTCTTCCTCCTCATTTCTTCTTCTTTTAAAATACTTTGTTGAAATCTCTCCTTTGATCTATCACATCTCTTATTGTTCTTATCTATGTAAAGTCATCTCTCCCCAGTAGAATGTAAGATCCTTTATAGCAGGGATTATGCCATTTTTAGGTGTTCTTGGCACCTAACACAGTGTTTTGTAAATAGTTGGCAGTAGACTTTTTTTTGGATTAAATGGATAGATTTAGGTAATGTTGTGGACTTAGTACACTTGGATTTCAGCCAGGAATTTGATGCAGTCATGATATTGTTGACAAAAATATGAAGATAATGTGAGCTAGATGAACATGTTGTCAGGTAGATGCAGAACAGGTTGAATGGCTCAACCCACAATGATTAATGAATGGATTTCAACCTGGAGGGAGGACTTTAGTGGAGTGCTCCAGGTATGAAGCCATAGAAGGCATGCTAGTGAAATTTGCAGATGAAATAAAGCTAAGAGGGAGAGCTAACACATTGAATGTCAGAGCTGGGATCCAAAAAAATTTTAAACTAAATTTCATAAGGTGAAATTTAAAAGGGAAAAATATTTAAAGTTCTACTTTTGGCTTAAAAAAATCAACTTCAGAAATACAAGATTGGGGGGTACCTAGGTAACAGTCTACGTGAAAGAAATCTGGAAGTTTTAGTGGATTACAGGGTCAATATGAATCAACAATATAACATGACAGTCCCAAAATACTACTGTTGAATTATTGCTTGGTTGTATTGACATTGACCCTCATACTTCAAAAGTTCTCCATCTTCACCTCTAGTGTACAGAGATCACTTTGGAATCTGGCTATTATCCTTTAGCGTTTTCTTCCAGCTTTGTGTAATTTATGAATTTGACGAGCACACTCTTTATGACTTAATCCAACTCATTGATAAAACTGTCCAACAGTCCAAAGTCAAGGATTTATTACAATAATTCTTCCCTATAGTCCTCCTTTCAAGATGGTATCAACTTATTAATGACTATATTTTGGGTCTGATGATTCAATCAGTTCCAAACCCAATTAATTGTATTCTACACAAATAAAGCATGAGAGACACTGTCAAACTCATTGCTTAAATAACTATGTCTAGTGCATTCCTCTGATCTGCCAATGTAGTTATCCTGTCAAAAAAAATTAGTTCGTCATACTGTTCTTGATGAAGCCATGTGAGCTTTCTGTGACTGCTGTTTCCCTTTCTAAATGCTGACAAACCATCCCTTCAGTGATATTTTCTAGAACTTTGGTCAAAATAGAAATCTAGATCAACAGCCTATAGTTTGTAGATGCCCTCCCTTTTCAAAAGAGATAAAGAAACATTTGCTATTCTCCAGTCCTTTGTCTATTCCCTATTATTTTTCTAAGATAGTCAGCTGTTCAGCAATTATATCCACTCATTTTTTTCAGAACCCAATATTATAATTTTTCAGAAGAATATGATAACTAACTCCAAATATTTGAAGGGTCATTATGTGGAAGAGGAATTAGAAGTTTTTTCTCCATGGTCCTCAGGGGCCAGAATTAGGGTCAGTGGCTAGAAGGACTGAAAGTCAGATTTTTGCCCTGCGTTTAAAAAAAATTTCCTAAGAATTAAAATTGTTTCAAACTGGGGCAATGCACTCACTACCTCAGAGGATAGTAAGTTCTACATCAATCAAAATCTACAATTAGAGGCAAGGTGACCACTTTTAGGGAATCCTATTTGAACACTAGTTGACTTAAATCTTCTCTGAGTTCCCTTTCAGTTCAGATTCTGTGACCTTGCAATTCATCAATTAAACCCCTTCATTCTACAGATGAGGAAACAGAATCTCAAAGAATTTAAGTGATGTTAAAATCACACAATTACTTAATGTCAGAGCTGGGACTCAATCCCTGGTCTTTAAACTCCAGGTTAGGCTCTTTCCATTGCCAAATGTGTTATAGCATTGTCAGTAAACCTTTACTGAGCACTTACTGGGTACAAAATTATTCCGCTATGTGCTGTGAAATATAGAGCAAAGAATTTCTCCATGGAGCTGAAAATCTCATTGAAGAGACATGACTTATACACATAGAAAAATAATTTCTCTCAATTTGTTATAAATTAATAATGTATATAAATGTTTGAGAAGTTATTAGGTGGGAGAGATGGTTTCTACTTGGGGTAGTGAGGGAAGGCTTCATGGGTAGCTCGCTGGTCTTTGAAGAAGGATAAGGATTTTAATAGGCTTAGAGAAGGAAGGCAGGGATTTGAGACTAGGAGATAGCCATAAAAAAAGCACAGAGATAGGAAAGAACAAGATAGGTTCATGGAATGGTGAGTCTAGACTAGTCAGATTTGAGTGTTGAGTTCTTATCAATGAGTTAGCAGCAATAAGGTTAGAAATGTAAACTGAGACCAGATTTTAAAAATCAGACTATGTAGAGGAGACCAGGGTTAGGAATAATGGGACAGAGACTAGGTAAGTTTTGACAGTGATTAGGAGTTCGGAAAGATCTGGACCATGAACTTCTGTTTTGTAAGAGGAATGTCATAGATAGGGGTCCTTGACTGATTGTATGGCAGAATTAAGGAGTAGTTATGGGTATGTGAAAGGAAATGAAATGATACTTAAGTCTACCTAGGACTAGTTTTGTTGGTAGTGCTTATAATCATATGAGTATGTCTGGAAAGATATCACATTCCCAGAAGAAATGGAGCTGATGTGGAAAAGGCTGTTTTTGGAGTGATGACCACAACTTGCTCATATAAACTATATAGGAAGTCATCAGCTCTTCATAACCACTGCCTTATCATAGACCAGGCCTTTGTCACCTCAACCCTGGATTACTGCAAGAGGCTTTTGACTAATTATTCTAAATCCAGTTTCTCTTTCCCTTTTTAGTCCATTCTGCAAAGATGACAAATTGTACCAGACAATTCTAGCTGTCTTCCTTAAGCTCTGCTTTTTCAAATCATTTCTCTACTTAAAGATGTAATATTTCCTACTTAAACTCCATTGCCTGGTTTCAAGACTCTCAGTGACTTGGATTCACCCCACCTTTGAACCCTATTTCTCACTACATCCAAACATACCCTCCATTCTAGCTGGGCCAGTCTCTTGAACACAGTCACACTCATTTCAGGCCCTATGCCTTTCCTCTGATTAGCCATGTCCACTGAACTCATCATCATTCTCCCTAAATTTGCCCCTCCTAATTTTTCTATTTCCAATTGATGACACTGCCATATTTCCAGTTACTCAGGAATATGGGTTCAACCAAGGAATCATATTTGACTTTTTATTATCACTAACCTTCCATATCTAATCAGTTGTCAAATCTCATCAATTCAACTTCCATAAAGATTTCCATTTCCTTCTCTAACCTCAAACAAATCTATTTTAGGCCTCGAACTATTTCTGTAATCTCCTAACAACCCATCTCTAGACTCTCCCCTTTCCTGTTTTTCCTTCACGTAGCTGCTAATATTGATATTCCCAAGGCATAGGTCTGATCATATCACACCTGTTCTCAAGAAACTTCAGTGGCTCCCGATTACTTCTAGAGTAAAGTAGAAATGCCTCAGTATAACATTTAAAGCCTTTCACAGTTTGACTCCAACTTACCTTTCCAGAATGATTTCACATTATTTCCTTTGATATACTCTACATTTCTGCTATGTTGCCTATTTGCCATTCCTCACATGTGACATCTCCTGTTGCTTCAGTGTCTTCACATGGGTTGATACCCTTCCCTAAATACTCCTCGCCTCTACTTGTAATTTCTTTCAGTAAATGAATAAAGCATTTATTAAGCACAGTCCCTGCTTCTACTTTTTTTTTTTTTTTGGCTAGGCAATGGGATTAGGTGATTTGCCCAAGGTCACACAGCTAGTAAGTGTTATGTGTCTGAGGCCAGATTTGAACTCAAGTCCTCCTGAATCCAGGGTTGGTGCTCTATCCACTGCACCACCTAGCAGCCCCCGAAACAGTCCCTGCTTTTAAGAAGCCCATTTTCTAATGGAGGGGACAACATATATTGAAAGTTTCAGCTGCAAATTAGATGGAAAGGTGGCAAAGCAAATGGTTATGTCACTTCTTTTATATAATTTCTACTGATAAAGTATCTATTTCCGATGTTGAACCATTTGACAGTGCCAGAGACTTTGATGACATGAGTATTCTTTGCTGAATTTTCAACAGATGTGCTTTTCAGTGCTTGGCTCAAATGCCACCACCTGTAGGAGACCTTTTCCTCCATTGTTAGAGCTCCCCAACTCTAAATTACTTTGTGTTTATTTTGAATATGCTTTGTATTTACTTTTCTGTAGAACTGGAAACAAAGTATAAACAAATTGTGTCATATGAATGGAATAGAATACTCCTGTTCTGTAAGAAACCATGAATATGACGAATATAGAGAAGCTTGAGAAGACATCTGTGAATTGATACAAAATTAAGTAAGAACCAGAAAAACAATATACAAAATAAGTATTTATCAGTGTATACAATGTTGGGGTTTTTTTTTTTTTCAGTAGAATGTATATTCCTTGAGATCATAGAATGGTTTTCTGAATCCCCTACTCCAGTGCCTATACAATAATGCTTAAAAATATTTGCTGAATTAAATAAAGTGTTACTTTCATAGAAATGAACTTCTTTGTTACCTCTGCCTGTTTATATACTAGGAATCATTAAAACCCTGATCAATTCTTCTCTCTTTTATGAAGTTTAATCTGACTAGGCAAGACTTTATTGATTTCTTTTCCCTCTGAAGAACAATAGGACTAATAATTTAACAATACTTAAATTACACACTATTTTATATGGTTTTCAATTTGTTTTATGTTGTCTTCCAGAAGATACAAACCAGCTGTAGATACTTCTTCATCCCTATAGTGCCTAGCATAGAGCTGACCATGTAGTCGAAATAAATAGAATCGTGCAATTTTTGATCTGGAAGATGCTTTTGAGATCCTAGGAAAATACTCTTTAAAAATGATAAAACTGACTCTCAGTTATGATTCTTGTCCCCAGTTACATATTTAGGTAGGGGCCCAGGTTTTCTGACTCCCACCATCTTTTCCCATTATACTATGTTGCTAAAACATTGTTCAGTCAATCAATCAGCAGATGTCACTGACCTGGAGAGCTTTTTAATAAGCTGCTTAATAACCATTAACAGCATTGCCTATTCCAGTCATTGTGTGTGTTTCTCTCGTGGTAATTGAAATTCTATTTATAATAAATTCACTCAGCATTTACGTGGGCGATGCATACATTTCAAAATGTTCAGCTGTAATTTGGAACTAATTAGTTGACACTTAAAGTACTGCCAAAAGTTTTTTTTTTCCCTTAAATTCTGGAGAGGATTGGTTGTTTCAACAACAAATCCTCAAAAAACATCTGTAGAATAAAATCAACTGACAAAAATATTTATGCTACAGTTTTCAGCTGTGACATAAGGGGACATTCTGTATTATGTACTTTGCATTTATTGCAGTAGTTAGAATCATGCAAAATGCACTCTAGCATGCATTTATCTAGATGGGAAGCAAGGTTGGGCCTCTGTTACAGTTCTCGATATTTGCTGGTGTAGATCTTCCTGTGAATGGAAGTTCATTATTAGTCATATCTCCCAGGTGTTATAGATTGTCTACTCAACTAAATGGATTTTCTTCTAGTTAATTAAGCAAGTAGCCTCATCTTTTCAAAACACTTTCAAGTGATTGATTAAGAACACCCACAGTTTGGGTTTAGTTCAGTTGTTTTTAATGACCAAACAGGAGGTATAGTTAATACTCCATCTTTATATTGTTTGCTCTTCTAAAGATTGAGATAGGAATGACAGACCAAAGATTGTAGGATTTATAGTTGGATGGGGCCTTAGAGATCCTCTAACCCATGTCCCTCATTTTAGAGATAAGGAAACTGAGGCTCAGGGAGGGTAAGTGACTTGTCTAGGTTTGTTGTTGTTGAGTTGGTTTTAGTTGTGTCTGATTCTTTGTGATCCCTTTTGGGGTTTTCTTGGCAAAGATACTGGAATGGTTTGCTATTTTCTTCTCCAGCTCATTTTACAGATGAAGAAATTGAGACAAACTAGGTTAAGTGACTTGCCCAGGGTCACACAGCTAGGAAGTGTCTGAGGCAAGACTTGAACTCAGAAAGAGGAGTCTTCCTGACTCCAGGCCTGGCACTCTAACTATTGTGTCACCTAGCTGCCCCATCTCTAGATTTACCCAGTAGCAAAGTCAAAATTTACACCCAGTTGTCCAGATTCCAAAAATAGCCATAGATGGGAAAAGCTGTATAACTGAATTACAAGGCTAACTCAAGGCTATTCCTACTATAAGAGCATTTAATTGTATTTGTGAGGATTCTACTAATGGAGTATCATCTGGGGGGCCCCTCTACTCATAAGGGACCTCAGTTTTGGGTTCAAGCAAATCCAGGTTCAGTCCTGGGGAAACAGCTCCAAAGGCTTTTTTTTTAAATCCCAATCTTTTGTTTATTTACCCCAATCCTAGCCTGCATTGGGAAAAATTTCTTAAACAAAGTTTAGTAATGGCTGTTGTTGAGGGACTCCCTCTTGTAGAAAGGTACTCCATTTCATTTTCAGTCTCAGCAGTTACCTTGTGAGTTTGAGAGATATAGGGGAATTGAATTTGGTACTGATTGCTCAGAGGGAAGTATTCCCTCTAGCTCCATCTTTCTTGGAGGAGAAGATGGCCATCAGTCTCAGGCTCACCTAAGCAAGCCAATATTCTTACTGTCATATTTGTAGCCACCATTGGTTTTTCAGGAGGAGAAAGAAAGGAGAGAGAAATTTCCTTTCCTCCTTTGCTAGACGTCCAAGAAAGAGCTGGCATCGATCATGTGCCAATGAAGAAGCTGCATCCAAAGATGTCAGAAGCCATATCTCCTCTCTCTTTATTTCTCACAGAGTAGGTGGCTCTTCCTGACTCAGTTACAAATCCTCTCTGTCACAGCTTTCTTGGCATAGTGACCATGAGACTGACCAAAAAGCCTTGGTTATGCATGCCCTTCAGCAAACGGCTGGAATATATGTGTCTTTTATCATGGAGCCAAAGTATATGTGCCTAAACTTCATGGAAAAGTCTCCAATCTAATCCCCCACTCCCCAATACCAGAGGGAAAAAATGGAATAAATTATCTGGTTAATTGAGTTAAAACTTCCCTGTCCTTTTTGGGGGCTTGAGTTATCCAGACAATTGCTTTTATTCTCCCCTTCCCTTTTTCTGCAGAAAACTAAGAAAGCTCATTTGAAACCATTATAGCCCCAAGGTAAATAGAAATCCTTTTTTTCTTTTCATAAACTTTTGCTATTTTATTATTTACCATTCTCTACAAAGAGGTACAAAGACAGCAAGGATATCTTACCAGTGACTATTGACTAGCTGTGAGGAAAAATTCAAAACTCCCGTTTATTTCCAAAATAGAAATAGAATAGATACTGTATTTGGTTCCTCTCTTCTGATAGGTGAAAGGTATTTAAGGTCCCGATGCAATTTTTTTGGTGAAACAAGTGTCTACCATGTGCAAGGAACAGTGCTAGGTAGGGACGTAATGAGGTAGGAGACGTAGTTCTTGATCTTAAGGGACTTATGCTCTAATTGAGGAATTAGGACACAGCAAAAATAACTAAAACTCCAATGTTGCATATGCCAAGTGTCAAGTGCCAAGTGGCAACTGCCAAGTAAGTAGTAGGGAAAAAAAGCAATGGGAATGGAGGGGGAGGGCATTCCAGAATGGAGACAAAGTCACAATAGTGAGAGGGCATAAAACATGGTTGACCAGAGATGGATGGACCAGAGCAGTTGTGGGATAGATATAATATGATTGGAGAGTTTGCATTGTGTATTTGTATTTTATTGCATAACTGCCTGGAAAAATGGGATTTAAAAAAAATTTTGTAGGCAATACAGTTCCGGTATGTTAGAAAGGGTTCAATTAGATGATTTTGGAATGATATCTTAGATCCTGAAGTTCTTTGAGGTATTTTGGAGTGGCTGTTAGGATAATTTTTCATTATCTAAATGTCAGAATTAGAGGAACAATTTTAGTCTTAGTTTATTGATTAAGTTCTATGCAAGAATTAGAGGATGTGTCTCAGTGGATTGCTCTATATTTCTTACCTATAAGATGTCTGGGTCATTCAGTTTCAGAATGCCCAGAGTTCTTGAGGCAAGCTCTATACTATGTCTAGGGCTTGGGATAACTCATTTATTCTGACCTCCAGGATAAACATGCCACAGGGGAACTGGATTCTAGAAGATTAATCGTCAAAGACTCTTACAACCTAGAGGGAAACCATCTAGTTCAAGCCCTACTTGAAGAAGAAATCTCCCTCTACAACATCCCTAACTGAAGTCATCCATTTCTTGTTGGGATGTCACCAGAATAAGGAGTTCTACCTGATAAATCAGTGCACTACATTTTTGGATAGCTGTAATTATTCTGCTTTTCTCTAACTTCTACCCCCTGGTGGTTCTAGTTTGGCTTTAGGTTCCAACTAGAATAAATCTAATCTCTTTTTGATGTGATAACCCTTCAAATATCTGAAGACAGTGGTTAGATCCCTCCTTTCTCCCTCAGGATTTTTCAAGCTCAACTGATCCTTATTTAACCTGGTTTCAAGTTCCCTGTGTTTGCCCTCTGCTAAGCATATTCTGATCCCTTCTCCCTGGATCCCCTGTCACTGGATCCGTTCTCACTTGGTCTTCTCCATTTGCCTACCTTGCCCTCTTGGCCACTTAGAGGACCCCTCTATTCTCCCTGGATAACTTTCTTGCTAATAGCAGAAGCCTGAGGGTTTTTGGCAGGGGGTTACTGCCCTCCTTGTTATAGCTCTCCCTGATGTCGAAATACTTTACTAAATTCTACACTTGAAATTAGCCATGCACTGAGTATCCTATCCATGTCTGAGTCAATGTCATCAGGTCCAAAATGAATCCGCTTCTGAGACCAAAGAACTCAAAATAGCTACTCATCATGGAATATATACAGTTACCATTCCAGAATATACTAATAAATCTTCTGTTAGTTGTCATTTGACTAACCTGAACTCTATTAACTTGAACTTCCAAATGCCTAAAGTGTCTCAAATAACACTTTGTTCATACTTCTCTTATATACTTATGTTTATCTTGAATTGAGGTTACTTGTACACAAGTAACTTGAGAATCAGTATTGCATAGTGGATGCTGGATTTGACATTAAGAAGACCTGGGTTCAAAGATTGCTTCTGATAATTACTAGCTGAGTAATCATCAACAAGTTACTTAACCTCTCCAAGGCCTTTTTTTCCTATCTGCTAGATGAGGATAATAATACCTGGAGTAAAGTCCCACATAGGGTAGTATGGTAGCCATCAAATGTATGCGAAGTACTTTGCAAACTTTTGTTTAGCTGTTTTTCAGTCATGTCTGACTTTTTGTGATCCCATTCAGGGTTTTCTTGGCAAAGACACCAGATTGCCATTTCCTTCTCCAGCTCATTTTACAGATGAGGAAACTGAGGCAAACAAGGTTAAGTGACTTGCCCAGGGTCACACAGCTAGTAAGTGTCTGAGGCCAGATATGAATTCATGAAGATGGGTCTTCCTGACTTCAGGCCAGGCACTCTATCCATTGTCCCACCTACCTGCCCCAAACTTGAAAGTCCTATATAAATAGATGTCAGTTAGTAGTGTGATTGATCTCATCTACTTTTAGGTGTGATTTCCTTGCAGTCAAAGACTGTTTTATTTGTATATGTATCTCCCTGAGATCCAAATTTGGTGCTTTGCAAACAGTAGGCATTGATTTTGATGCCCTTCTGCATCCTGTTTGACCTTTGGACCTTTTCAAACATCACTGACTTTCTAAAATGCAATGCTTAGAGTTGAGCTGAATCCTTCAGGTGAGGTCAGATCAGGGCAGAGTACAGTGAGAGCACCACATTCCTAGTCAGGGTCATCTTGCTTCTCGCAGTGCAGCTGAAGATCTCATTTCTTTCTCAGCTTCCATTTCACACTATTGATTAATATTGAGTCTTGTGGTCACTAACATGCACATGTTTTGGCAAATGATCTGCTGTCTTGTAATGCCTCTGCCACCTTATACTTGTGAAGCTGATTTTAAAAAAACCCAAATATAAGGTTTTACATTTATCCATATTAAATTCCATCTACCTCTAGTCAGTGCAGTGTCTTAACTTGTCAAGATCTTGTTGGATCCTGACTGTCATTCAGTATATTGACTATTCCTTTCAGCTTTGAGTCATCTGCAAATTTAATAAGTATGCCATCACTTCCCTTTATTTAAGTAACTGAAAAATGTTAAATAGTGTAGGTTAAGAAATAATGATGGACTCAAAGCCCCAGGAGAGAGCTCCTTCACTATTGATATCAAACCAGCAATAATCTGCTATCCTCACCTTTAAGAGCCCAGAGTCACTTTCATGTCACAATGAAGCATCTGAGGAAGGCTCTAGTGATCCCTAAGTATTACTGTTATAAAAAACAGTTCTTTGTTGTTGTTGTTTAGTTGTTTTTAGTTGGGTCTGACTTTTTGTGATCCTATTTGGGATTTTCTTGGCAAAGACCCTGTAGTGGTCTGCCCTTTCCTTCTCTAGCTCATTTTACAGATTTTACAAATGAGGAAACCAAGGCAAACAGGGTTAAGTGACTTATCCAGGGTCTCACAGTTAGTGTCTGAGACTGGATTTGAACTCAGGTCTTCCTGACTCCAAGGCTGTGTGCACTATGGTGCCACTTAGCCAACTATACACATGTATATAGTATGTTGTTCACTTGGTTCACATGTGTCTGACTCTTCATGACCCCGTCTGGGGTTTTCTTGGCAAAGATACTGGAGTGGTTTGCCATTTCCTTCTCCAGCTCATTTTACAGATGAGGAAACTGAGGCAAACAAGGTGAAGTGACTTGCTCAGGGTCAAACAGCTTTTATATACAGGATTTGAACTCAGGTCTTCCTGACTCCAGGCCTGGCTCTCTATCCACTGCGACACCTAACTATCCCTAAAAAACACTCCTAGGGGACAAGTATTAAAGAAGGTCTTTTTATGACTCAAGTTCTACTAATTTTTCTCTAGGTAATATTTTTTATTTTATTTTATTTTATTTTTATTAATTTATTTTGATTTATCAGCAATCACTTCCATATGCTTTTGAGTTTAAATTTTTTCTCCCCCTTCCTCCTCACCATCCTCCCCAAGATGGCGCACAATCTGATATAGGCTATATATATACATTCTTATTAAACATATTTTCAGATTAGTGATGTTGTTAGTAAAGATTAGAACCAATAGGAGGAACCACCAGAAAGAAGAAACAAAACTCAATGGAAGAGAAAAAAAATAGCAGATAGTATGCTTCGATCTGCATTCAAATTTCATAGTTCTTTCTTTGGATGTGGATAGCATTTTCTATCACAAGGCTTTTGGAGATGTCTTAGATCCTTGTATTACTGGGAAGGGTTAAGTTTATCAATATTGGTCATCACACATCGTGGCTGTTATTGACAGCACGTTGTGTACAACGTTCTCTTGGTTCTGCTCATTTCACTCAGCATCAGACCATACAAGTCTTTCCAGGTTTTTCTAAAGTCTGCCTGCTCATCATTTCTTACAGTACAATAGTATTCCATTACATTCATATACCACAACTTGTTCAGCCATTCCCCAATTGATGGGCATCCCCTCAATTTCCAATTCTTTGCCACCACAAAAAGAGCTGCTGTGAATATTTTTGTACATGTGGGTCCTTTTCCCATTTGTATGATCTCTTTGGGATATAGCCTCTAGGTAATATTAAATGGGCATTTCAGTCTGTTTAGTTAGTTGTCTTTTACAATCCTCACTACATTAATTAATAGTCAATCAAAGCATGTTTTTGAATGTTCAGTGTTTAGGTTATCTACAATAAGGAGACAGGAAAGTTTAACTAATACCTAATAGTTTCTGCTTTCATTTACTTAGAGGCACAACAGTGGCAAAGTGGGCAGAAGGTTCAAATCCCACCTCTGCCGCTTATTAGCTGTGTGACCTTGAGCAAATCACTTAACCACACTGAGTTTCGGTTTTCTCATTTGCAGTACGGGAATAGTACCACTGATTTCACAGGACTATTGAGAAAGTCCAATGATATAATGTATATGATGTATCTACATATATACATATAGGTATGTACATATGATATATAATAATGTATATGCAAAACTTAAAGCACTATACATGTCAAGTGTTATTATTGGTAGAGGCAACATGTCTTAGCGGATGGAGTCCTAGGCTTAGCCAGGAAGGCCAGGGCTCCAATGCAACCCCTGCTAGTTAACTAACCTTTTTATACTAGGAAAGTCTCCCAACCTCTAGGTGCCTGAGGCACCTAGGACATATCTCTGAATCACAGGTGGTAGAAGGAGTTCCCACCTTGGGAGGTCCATAGCTTAGGATACCACAGATTCACAGAATTCACATGTATCATATAAACCAACATATGCCAGAATGGAGGCAGTTAGGTGGTAGACTGGATAGAGCACTGGACCTGGAGTCTTAGACAACCGTGTTTGAACCCTTCCTCAGACACTCACTAGCTCTGTGACCTTGTGCAAGGTACCTAACTTCTATCCACCTCAGTGTCCTCATCTGTAAAAGGGATAATTAGAGCACCTATCTCACAGGATTGTTATAAAGGATCAAATGGATTTACATATGCAAAGCATTTTATAAACTTTTAAGTACTATATAAATGTGAGGCATTATTAAGCTATTAACTACAATCAAATAAAGAAAGGTAATTTCATTCTGATGGGCCCAGGATCTCTTTAGTGTGGGTAGCACATCTACCAGTGTGGTCTAAGGCTTACTTACCCACACCTCCTCTTGGACAATTCTTGCCCATATCTTTGCATAAATTGTCTAGTGAAGATTCAGGTAAGGTGCTATATGCTATCGTTTCATTTTTTTTTATTTTTTAGGCAATTGGGGTTAAGTGACTTCCCAAAGTCACACGGCTAGTAAGTGTCAAGTGTTTGGTCTGAGGACGCATTTGAACTCAGGTCCTCTTGACTTTAGGGCTGGTGCTCTATCCGCTGCATCACCTAGCTGCCCCTATGCCATTCTTTCATTCTCGTATTTCCTGATCAAGAAAACATGACTCAAGAAACAGATAAAGATCCTCTTGGTATATATTTTAATGGCCATGTTCTCAAATAATCTTTGTGGCACTTATTAATACTCCAGTAATAGAGGATTTATCATAGAATAAAAACATTTTAGTTCTAAATAGGAACTTGAACATCATCCAGACCAAACTTCTGATTTTATTGAGAAAATCAGAAAGGAGAAGTGACTTGTTTGGAGATGGTGGTGGTGGTGGTGGTCACAGAGCCAGGGATAGAACCAGGATTAGAATCCAGGACTTCAGATTTTATGATCAGTGCTCTCTCGATTCCATCACACTAACCTCTCTGTGTTGTTGCTCCTTTAAAAATCTCTGATGGAACTCGTTCTTACAGAAATGATAATTTGGTGCTTTTTGGGTTAGTGTCTCAGCCCAAAGCATTATATCCCTCATTGAACTTTTCTATTAAACCCTGATTCTACCCATTTCCTAATACCCCATATGGGGTCAGGACCCACAGTTTAAGAAGCGCTGAAAGGGTTGTGAATGGAAAAAAGTTTAAGAAGCCATGGTATGTGGAAGGAGGAGAATTTAAGCTGAGTGTGAAAGAATGAATTCATTTTGCCCAAACCCTCTTCATGAATACCCATGGGTAGGAAGCCGACCTTTAGAAAGGCCGACAGTCTTGATGACAGTAGGAAGCCCTTAAATTTCATTGTTAGCAGCTACCTCAATTTCAATAAGAGCAACAAAGGAGTTGAGTTTCAGCTCTATTCATTACAGGGAGTAGCAGTTGTAGGATCAGTACCACTGGGATGAGTAACCTTCTAGGAAGAAATGTTTCTTTGCTTGTTTAAGCCTATTTGGTATTTGCGTTTTACCAACGAGGGGTCTTTTTCCTGTCCCAGCACATAGCACTGACTGCTTTCTCAGGCTCATGTGAAATTCTATTCCTCTAGCAGCTCACTCTCCCTCATAACTAAATGAATTATTTACATTCAGGTCTCGACCAACGTCCTTAGCCCCTTTCCAGCTATTCGATTCCCTGTGACTTACCCCTTCAGCTGCCAGCTGCACACCATTGGCAGTACATCCCAGAGGTGAAGGAAAGTTCATAGGAACTATTCAGTGGCAGGCTTGGGGTCAGTGGAACTGAGGGGATTTCTTAAAAGCCCAACTGTTCGATGGGGGTGGGGAGGATTTGGTTGTTCCAGCCATGTGGGGATCTTCGAGTGTGTATGCGTGCATGTTCATGGGTACACATGAAATCAGAGAAGAGGAATAAATTGTGTTAAACAGATGTCGTCAGCGTGAAATGCCAAACAGGTCTTTCTGAAGTTACAGACTCGTGAGGTCCTTTTTCTGTCTTCACTATGACTCCTCATGGGTCTTATGGGCAGCTCAGCAGGAAGTCTCAGGAACCCCTAATCTCACCCTTATTCATAGGGAGCTCCAGTTGGCTTTGCTAGGAGGATGAAAGATGCTCAGATTCAGTGGGAGTTAGAGAAGCTGGATCATTTAAGCTTCCTTTCCTCTTCCTCCATAGGAGGTACAGATTGGCTGATGGAATGCAGCTACCCATTATCCCATGATCTCCCCAAGACCTTGGTACTCAGGCCTTTTTTTGTATGTGAAGAGAAGCTACTAGAAAAATCACCATTTCTGTAGGCAGTTGTTGTTGTTGAGTTTTTTCAGTAATGTCCAACTCTTTGTTTTCTTGGCAAAGACATTGGAGCTGTTTTTCATTTCTTTCTCCAGCTCATTTTACAGATAAGGAACTAAGACAAACAGGATTAAGTGGTTTGCCCAGGGTCACACAGCTAGTAGGTGTCTGAGGCCAGATATGAACTCTTAAAGATGAATCTTCCTGATGCTGTGCCTGGTACTCTATCCACTGTGACACCTTCTGGAGGCAGAAGAGTCATCAAGCAGAAAATATGTAAAAAATAACACAAAGAGAAGAAACATTATCGAGTGGAAAGAACACTGAGAGTTAAAAGACCTGTCCTGTGATCCTCTCTAACTAGATGTGTGACTTTGAGCAAGTGATTTTCATCTCCAGAGCCTCAGTTTCCTCATTTGTTAAAAAGGGGATAAAAGGAATTGTACTGTCAAATTCAAGACTATTGAAGCACTATAACAATATTCAATATTATTTTTAATTTCCTTGAAATCTCAGAGGAAGTGATGGTTGTAGGGGGGAAGGAGTGAAGGGAACAAGAATTTCCTCTTTAACACACTGGAAAAGTCATCATCTAATATTTGCTGGATGATTTTTAGTAAGAGGGATCTCACTACCTCTTGAGGCAAACTATTCTACTCTTGAACAGCCCTAATTGTTAGAAAATTTGTTCTTTCATCAAGCTTAAATTTGCCTTTTAGGGACCTCTACCCTCTGCTTCTGGTTCTGCCCTCTTGGGTTAGATAGAACACATTTAATCACTCTTTCATGTGATAGCACTTCAAGTACTTGAAGACAGCTGGCAGCTGGGCAGCTAGGTGGCACAGTGGATAGAGTGGCAGGCCTGCAGTCAGAAGTCTCATCTTTGTGAGTTCAAATCAGGCCTCAGATACTTACTGGCTATGTGACCCTGGGCAAGTCATTTAACCCTGTCTGCCTCAGTCTCTTCATCTGTAAAATGAACTGGAGAAGGAAATGGCAAACCAGTCCAGTATCTTTGCCAAGAAAACCTCAAATGGAGTCAGTAAGAGTCGGGCACTACTGAACAACAACAACAAATCCTGTATTCCCTGAGCCTTTCCTTCTTTAGACTAAACAATCCCAGTTCCTTTAGCTCATCCTTATATGGCATCATCTTCAGTCCCTTCACTATCCTTCTTATCCTCCTTGGGATGTTTTTGAACTTACTGATGTCCTTCCTAAAATGTAATGTCCCAAACTAGATGTAGTTCTTTAGATAGCAGTACTATCATACAGTATTATACATAGTACATCAGACCAGGGTTGAATGAAGTGAGACTTTTGTCTACTTCTGGACATTTGGTTGAAGGAATTGGGGATGTTTAGCCTTGAGAAAAGAGCCCTGGTGGGAGTGAAGAGGGAATGAAAGCTGTCTTCGAGTATCTGAAGGGCAGTCATGAGAAAAAGGGACCAGATGTTGTACTTGGCTTCAGGGATACAGGAATAGCAGCAGCTGATGAAATAGCAGAGGCAGACCTATGCTTGATGTAGGGAAAAAACAAAACAACCAAACCTCTACAAAAAAGTGGAATAGGATGCCTCGGGAGATAATGAGTTCCTTTTCACTGGAGGTCTTCAAGCAAAGGCCAGAAAATCACTTGTTTGAGATGTAGAGGGGAGTTTTCTTCAGGTATGGATCTCTCCCAACTCTCTGATTTTGTGATTCTTGATGTGGTCTAAGATCAATGAATTCTTTTGGCTTCCACATCACACCATTGGCAATTATTGAGATAGCAAGTCACCAATACCCCTTTATCCCCTCCCCCTCCCCCCAGATCTTTTCCAGAGGAACTGTATTCTTTCTATGCCTTTTCCATATTCTCATGAAGTTGATTTTTTTTTGCACCAAAATATAAGACTTCACAATTTATCCCTAATACATTTCATCTTATTAAATTTGGTTCTGGACTCTTGAAATCTTTTTGAATTCTGACTCTGCCATTCCATGTGTCATTTATCCCTTTTAGCATTTTGTCATTTCCAAAGTTAACAAGCATAGCATCTATGACTTTCTTTGAGTTACTGGTAAAAATGTTAAACAGCTTAGATCTAAATCTAGATCCCTAGGGCACTCTACTAGAGAATGTTTTCCAAGATGATTTTAGACCACTAGTGGCCGGGCTTTAACCATTTTGGAAATGACCTAAATATGTTACTAAGTTTTATCAATCAATCAATCAATAATATATTAAGTGCCTATTATGTGCCAGGCACCAGGATTACCTCTGGTGATAGAAAAAGGCAAAAAAAATCATTATCTCAAGGATCTCACAATCTAATGGGAGAATTAATATCTCTTGTAGCTTTTACACAAAAATTAGTTTGAACAATTTTACCAAGTGATTTTCCTAAATCAAGGTAAATGATTTCTGCAGTACCTCTATGGCATAATGGGAAAAGAGACCCATCTGATATGACCTGCTCTTGAAGAACCCATTCTATCTCCTTGTGATTGCTACTTTCTTGTACAGCTGTTCCCTGATTATCCACCAGGAAGGAATGTCAAGACAAGACTGTGGCCTATAGTTTGAAGACGCTATTCATTTTCATTTTTAGAAATCAGAACACTTTCCCTTCTTCAGTCTAGTGGCATTCTCCCATTCCCTGTCCTTCGTGACTATCCATAGAGCTTTCCATCTCTCTCCCTATGCCAACTTTGAGTGCAAAATGGATTCATTGTGACTTTTTCTGGAATTTCTCAACTAGGATTTAGTCAGGTGCATTTTCTCTTTGAAGAAACTCTCTTTCAAGAGAGACTCTCTCTCTCTGCCTCTCTGTCTCTCTGTCTCTGTCTGTCTCTGTCTTTCTTTCTCTGAGTGTGTTTGTGTTGTCCAGTGTACTTCTTCCACCTACTCTTCCATCTTGGCTGTGTCCCTCTCTCCGTGGTCTTTCAAAGTCACTAACAATGGTTCAGCAATCACAGTTACCAGTTCCTTCAGTGCCCTAGGATGCACTTCATCTGGACTTGATGACTTTACCTCATCAGGGGTCACTAAAGACTCTTACTGTCTCCCTATTTGATTGTTTCAGTTGTGTCCAACTTTTCATGACCCCATTTTGTGTTTTCTTGGCAAAGATATTGGAGTGGTTTGCCATTTCCTACTCTAGCTCATTTTATAGATGAAGAAACTGAGGCAAACAGGGTTAAGTGGCTTGCTAGGGTCACACAGCTAGTGTTGTTTGTCCTTTTTTTTTTGGAGAGGACTAATGATATCATGGGGTGATGTCTTAACTCATTTGTGAATTTGTGAATGCAAAATTGCACAGAGTTGTCAGCCTCACTCTCTCTTGCAGAGTCATTGAAGTCTAACGAGAGAAGAAAAGTGAGGATGACTGGTGATGACCCAGGGTGCAGTGGATAACCTTGATATCTCCTGTGTCTGACCAAGCTTTAAGTGCTCCCCAGTGCCTACTTCATCTGCTTTCATGGCTGTTGAAACAAATTGTTCTCATCTTTCCATTCTACCATGGGAAGTCTTCACATGCTTGGGGTAGACACTTTCCTAACTCACTGACAGTTACCATAAACTGTTTTTTTAACCAGGGTGTGGCTGCTAAGCATGCTACAGCTTCTTAGAGTCACAGGTGAGAGTTGTATGAAGGTGGACCCCAAACGTAGATTAGCAGCCCTCACACTAGAGGTGCTAGTCCTCCTTGAATACCCCATACATGGATTTGAACTCAGGGCTTTCTGACTTCAGGCACTGTGTTCTATCCACTAAGCCACCTGGCTGCCTACTTATCCTGGGAAACATCACTTGATTAGACATTTTTGTTCTGTCTCTAGAGATCGGTCTTCTTGGGAGAGAAGAGAAATAGAATAACAGGTTATGATTTTAGCTGGCATTTACATAGCACTTTATCATTTGTAAAGGACTTTACATATATTATCTCCTTTGATTTTCATTACAACCCTTGTGAGTAAGTGTAATTATAAAGAAAGAAACTGAGACAAACAGAGGTTAAGTGACTTGCCCAGGGCCACATAGCTATTGTCTGAGGTTTTCCTGACTCATCTCCAGATTTCAAGTATTTCACATTGTTTCTCAGCTCTGCCTTTTCCCTATCATTTGTTTTCATTGTCCTGTCACTTCTTTGATAGAGTTGCTGGTCTTAGAGTCAGGAAAAAAGTTCAAATCTTGTTTTAGATACGAAGTAATAGTGTGACTGCAGGCAAGTTACCTTTAGCAGCCCCAATTCCTTATCCATAAGAAAAGACAATTGGACACTATGGCCTCTAAGATCTCTTCCAGTCCTAAAGCAATGATCTCATGATTCTCTGTTTTTCTTCTATATAACTGACTAAAAAGGGCCTTTTTTCTTGTCCTTAGTTTTTCTTGTCAGCCTTAGCTCATTTTGAGGTTCAGTGCTTCTGAAACTACTCTTTTAAAATTTATTTTTAATATCTTTTGCTTTTACATCACTCTTACTTTGAAATATATCCCACCCCTTGCCTTATCTAGAGAGCCAATCGATGCTGGACATGGGGAACACAAGTAAGCCAGTCTAGCTAGAAGGTAGCATTCATGAAGAGGAGTATTGATTGGCCTCAGAACCTTTCCGTATTCAACCAAAGAGAAGAAATTTTATTTTACTCTGCAGGACAGTGGAGATCCTTGAATAAGGGAGTGGACATGGTCAGACCTGTGCCTTGGAGATATCATGTAGATAGCTGTGTGGAAGATAGATTGGAAAAGGGAGAGACTAGAAGCAGGGAGACCAATTAGGAGGCCATTGCAATTGTGCAGGACAGAAGTGATGAGGGCTTGAACTTGTGTGCTGAGAGAAAGGGATGGATGCATGAGATGGTGTAGAGGTAAAAATAAATAAGATTTGGCAGGTGATTAAATTGAGGGGGGGGCAGGGAGGTGGAGTAAGGGAATGAGATGAGTCAAAGATGACTCCTAAGTTGTGAAGCCAATAGTTAGCAGTAAAAGAGAGGATTCTTCTGGGTTTAACTTTCTACAATTCTTCAGGTCCATAAAGAAGAAAAGGAAAAGCACCTAGAAAACATAGAACCTGAATAATCAAGGCTTAAATAATTGAGAACTGGCCTTAAAAAAGAATGAAAACATCTGTTTGGTTCTTTAAAAAAAAAAAACCCAACAAACTCTGGATTTTTATTGCAACAAATTCTGTTCTTAATTTTCTGTTTGGGAACCATCCAGGAAAACAATGACCTCTCCCATTCTAGTAATGAATTTCTATTCCCTTTTGAACTTTAAATATGTTAATTTTATTCCCAGATGAATTAAAAATATGTATTGTCAAGCCCCAGATCTTGACTCACCATGATCAGGGCTTGTCTCTTAGCCTGTTACTCAGATCTGGGTACTTGTGTCCAATATGGGACTGTGTTCTTCAGGCAAACCCAAGTCAGTCCTTGTTCCTTCTGTGTTTATAGCCATTTTGGTTTTTTTTTTTTTTTGTCATAATGTTGTTCCCCTGAGGTGAAGTCTATGCATTCTTCCAACAATCTTAGGGATTGGCCAAGTACGGACAGACATCTTTGGGAGAAGCTCAATGGACATATCATCTCACTTTTCTGGGCCCAGAATTGCTCCTGAAGAAATCATCCTGAAATATAGTAAGAACTATCCCAAATGGGATTTCTTAGCAGCCTTTCTCAATAAAGTTCAGGTGGGTGGGGGAAGGGGAGAACGACAAACCAATTTTCGTCTCTGGAAAGAGCCTGAGGCATTTTGTTCTTTCAAGCCTCTGAGCACTCTATGAGCCTTTCTCTGGCACGTTGCCCCTAGAGCAAGCTGACATAGCCCTCCAATCCTCCCCAATATCAGCAGCCTTTGAATGTACAGGCGGGTGACAGATTCTTCCTGGTGCGCGCTGACAGTCGTGTTAGCAGTTGTCTGCTTGTCTTTTCAATCTGTCAGTCTCTGGCATTCACTAAGTGGGTACTATGTTCAGAGTGAGTTCTGAATTGTTGGGGGATACTATTGGGGCAAGAAAGGCAACAACAGATATCTTCAAATTACTTTGTTTCAGAAACACTAACAAAGATGCTAGCAACTGTAGATTGCAGAAATTATAAGTGTTAAATTAGTCAACAATTGTTCACTGAGTTCCTATACTGTGCCTAGGTGCTTTTGGGGTGGAGGGGGTACAAAGACCAAGACATGATTCCTGCCCTCAGACAAATTACAGTCTAGCAGGGGACATGAATAATGTCTGACAATAACTCCAAGTAGAAAATAAAGGCACAATGAAAGAAGCACAGAGTCCCAAGGAAGAACGAATCCCGTTGGGGTTGGGGACAGGAGGAAGTGGCATTGGAGCTGGCTTTGAAGAATGGGGTGGAATTGGATAGGCAGACACTCTTAGAGTACGGGAGGGGAGGGGAATTTGAGGAAAATTAATTCAAAAATAAGTAATCAGAATTTCTCAGTAGTATATACATTATAAGTAGATCATGTCTGAAAAAGTGAAGATTCACCTTGGCTGTTAATTCCTTTTCAATGTGATCTCATCAGACCAGAGAGATTTTCAGTGCAGGAAGATTACTCCGATTTGAGTTCTCTTAACTATAGATACATCCCAACTAAGTTGACACACAATAGATAGTCACACAATATATAGTTGTAGACCTTAGAATCAGAAGCTTGGGGCTAGAAGGGTCCTTAGAGGTCAATAGCCTAACTTCACCATTTTATAGATAAGGAACTTGAGACCCAGAAAGCTTAAGTGACTTGCTCAATGTTTTTGGTTGGTTGTTCGGTCATTTCAGTTGAGTCTTTGTGATCCCATTTGGGGTTTTCTTGGCAGATACTGAAGCTATTTGCCATTTCCTTCTCCAGCTCATTTTACAGATGAGGAAATTGAGGCAAACAGGGTTAAGTGACTTGCCCAGGGTCACGTAGCCAGTAAGTGTCTGAGGTTAGATTTGAACTCACAAAGACGAGCCTTCCTGACTTTAAGCCTAGCACTCTGTCCACCGAGCCACCTAGCTGCCCCATCTAATAAGTGGCTAACCTGAGATTTGAACCAAAGCCTTCTGACTCCAAATTCAACATTTTCTCATCCTGTTTGGTCTTTTGCAGACATAAGATCTCTCTCAGAGATTGCTCTATTCAGTATCTTTCTGTCCATACTTTATGGCTCAAGTCCTTTTCAACCTGGCTCTCTATGAAGTCTGGCTTCTCTTTCTAGCTCCTCCTGCTTCTATCCCATCACAACGCTAAACTCTGTGGCTAAACTCTGACCCAGTAAGGAAGCAAGGTCCCTTCTGTCTTGTTTTCTAGGTCTTACCCTTGAGTTCTGCCTGAACTGCACCTCATCAGTCTTACTACTCTGCTAGCCTAATGCTGATGTTCTAGTCTCCAAAGATCCCATTGATCTCATCTAGTTTTTCCTAGACACTTTTTCCAGCCTCAGTGCAAAAGCACAGTGCTTTGCACATGTTGTTCAGTCTTTTCAGTTGTGTCCAACTCTTACTGACCCTATTTAGGGTCTTCTTGGCAAAGATACTGGAGTGATTTGTCATTTCTTTGTCTAGCTCATTTTATAATGAGGAAATTGAGACAAATAAGGTTAAGGGACTTGCCCAGGGTCATACAGCTACTGAGAGTCTGAGACCAGATCCTTAGTAACATAGTAATACATAGGAACTCTTAATAAATGTTTCATTCATTCATTCAATTTTCTGTTTTCTGTCTTTCTGCTCCTTTTCTCTTGTCACCATTAGTCCTCTTTTGCAGCTAAACACCATATTTTGCTTTTTTCCAGTGTTTAGGTGTTGGTCTGAACACTCTATTCTCTGCTTTTCCATTAACCTTTGAATATTGATAAATTACTCTGTGGTGCCAGAGGAAACAGGAAATTTAGATAACAACACATAGTTGCTGTCCTCATGGCACTTACTGTCCATTAGGGAGATGAGACACATATATGACTGTAATACCAAGTAAAACCTGAGTATAATAGAGGCTACAAAATACAGTGATCTCTGAGGTCTGAGCGGGGAAAGTTTTTTTTTTCTTTAAACAATAGAGGAATTCAGGAAAGACTTCAAAAGAAGCCACAGAGTTTTAACAGGTGAAGAACAGGAAGGAGGATATTCCAGGCACACAACCTAACCTAAGGTCCAGGGTGAGAAAGTACAAGGCATTGAGGATATTAAATTTGTCTAGCCTTTAGAGTATGTTGAGGACTGTAATATAAAATAAGCTTGTAAGGAATGGGACAAGGGACACTAGTTTGTGGAAGGCCTTGAATGCCAGGCTAAGGAATTTGAAACTTTCTCAGCAAGCAGTAGAGAGCTGTTGAAAATTTTTGAGCAGAGGGAGAATATGGTCAGGTGGATGCTTAAAAAAAATTAGTCTGATAATAGGCAGTGTTATAAAGGAACCATAGGCAAGAGGAGGTGAGAGAGAGTAAATTTATGTTTTTCTATAGAATGTGCCAGAAGACACAGGGACAGTAGAATGGGGGCTGTTTGTCAAAAGTTGCACAGTTGAAGAGCTAATGTTTGGGTTGTAAAATACTCAAAGACTGATGTGTGCCTAAGACAAAGTCGATATTTCTCCTATACAACTGATTAGGTCTTAATATTTCATGAATATTTCCTCTCCTTCCTCCCATGAAATACAACTAGTCTACACAGTAACACTCTAAAAATTGTAAGTCAAGATGATTATTGCAATGTACTCATGGACAGCTGTTTTTGAAGGCAGCTAAGTTGGTTCCAAAAAAGCTAGTTTACTTAACATGGGTCACAGATGGGCCATATTGGACCACTGCTCCTCAGCCTATACCACTTAATAATTTTTTAAAAAGTGTCAGTGGATCAAGCTTTGATGTCTAAAATCATATGTAGCTAAATTTCTATTTAATTCAGAAAATGCCTCCCTCCCTTTTTTTGCATTGCTTTAAGGAAGCCAAGGAGCCCAAGTTTGTTGTTCTCAGAATTAACTCAAAAAAAAAAAGGGAACTGGGACATTTTCTGTGTAAAGTTTTCATTCATCTGCAGAATTGGTGTCAATCATTATAGAGAACTCATTAAAAGTCTTAGCTGGATTCTGTCTAATTAAAAACATTTGCTTGAATTGTGCTAAGAATGCTACAGAAAGAATAACCTCTACCTTAGTGAGAGGTAGTTGATGTGGTGGGAGGTGCATTGAATGAGGAATCAGAGAGAATTTGGTTCAGATCTCACCTCACTGGCTTGGGTGACGATAGGCATTACCAAAGAATTAGGGCTGGCACTGGGAAAAGAAGAGAGGAGACCTTAGACATCAATCAGTCCAAGGGTCTGTTGTCGATGAATTTGTCTTTTAAAGAATGAATATATATGTATGTGTATATATATATATATATATATGGATATACATATGTATGTATATGGATATAAATCTGTATATATATGTGTGTATCTCTGTATATAGATACACACACACACACGCATACACACACACATATGTCTAGATAGATAGATACAGTTATCCCTTCCACATCATGACTTTTCCCATTGCAGGTCAACATAAGAAATTAAATGGGAATTTTCGGGGAGTTTTGCAGATGCTGCAGATGACACACGAAGGCCAGTAGATGACACAGAGCCTATGACCAAATACTTAACCCAAATTTTACAATAAGGTATTGTTAACACCCCATAAAAGAAAAAAAAGAAGAAAATAAGACTTCCCTGGTACAAAGGGAGGGCCAAAAATTTTACACAAATGTTCCAGATTGCAGGGGCACCCCACTCCTAACCTCTCCCAATGTGGAAGGGGTAACTGTATAGATAATACTCTTTCAACAGTATTGATTTTTTTATTATTTTACGTGGTACATTGAAAACATTATTCTTAGAAGGAAAACTCCTGAAAAAAATTCAGACCATCTAAAGGGTCCTTACACAAGAAAGGTTAAGAGTACAGTACAGATGGGAAAACTGAGGCCAAGGCAGGTGCACTGCCTTGGCTAAGGTCACACAGGAAGTGGCAGAGCCACTGTTTGAATCCCGTGTTCTGACTCTAAATCCAGAACTTTCCCCGTTATACCACAAGACCAACAACTTAAGATTCAACTTGTGTTTATTAAGTATATGCAAGATACTATGCTGAATGGAGGCTTGCAAACACATTTGTCCTAAAGACTTGAATCCCTAAGCTTAAGGAATTTATATTCTACTGCATCTGGGGCCTTTTGGTTGTTTGTCTTCTCTGACCTTCTCTTTCCTGGTCTGTAAAAAGGGAGAATAACACCACCTATCTCATAGAGTTGTTGTGATGATCAAGTGAGATAATGTGTGCAAAGAGCTTGATATATGCCTTGATGTGCCACAGAAATGGCAGCTATTACCATTACCCATCTGTTTTAACCCATGGTGCTCAATTTTGAAGTTAGGTTCTGGAAGGCTTCATGTCTGCATTGTAAACATCCCTTTCTGACCTAAAAAAAAATGTTGCTGATGGCAAGATGTCTCAGCAATCCAAAGAAGTACAGTTATATTTCTATGGATTGTTCCTTGCATTTTGAGAAAAATTCCTATGTGCTCACCTGATTTCTTTTAAGTACGTCCTAATTTTTCCTTGGGCAGCTAGGTGACACAATGGATAGAGCACCAGGCCTGTAATCAGAAAGACCTGAATTAAAATCTTACCTCAGATACTGACTAGCTGTGTGACTATAGTCAAGTCACTTAACCTTGTTTGCCTCAGTTTCCTCATATGTAAAATGATCTGGATAAAAAAGATGGCAAATCACTCCAGTATCTTTGCCAAGAAAACTCCAAATGGAGTCATGGAAAGTTGGACACAACTGAAATGACTGAACAACAACAATGAAATTTCTCTTTGTCTCTGAGTCTGAGCTAATTGACAGAACCAAATTAGATCCAATCTATCCCATTCTGCCTGAATATCAAGACATGTGCATTGCTTTAGAGACCTGGGCAAGGGCCTATTTTACAAAACCACTTATAATTAAGTTGGTATATGTAGAGAATCCCCAGCTGCCAAGGCTCTTGGTTGGTTGAGGGTCTGTTAACTTAAGTAGGTTGAATCTCCCAGAATCTCATTTCCAATACCATCTTATAAAGGACCCAAGGAAAAAGAGTTAGGAAATTTAATTTCAGTTGGAATGAAGCAGACAAAGAGCTAGTGGTTTTTGAAACCCAGTTTGCTCCAGAGATGAGGACAGCCTTAAAATGAAAAGATGGAGAGGCCTTCAATATTAAATGAAGATCTAATCTTCTCGATTGGCTGTTGGCAGCAAATAACTAAGGGAATATGGACTTTGCTAGCATTACTGGAGTGGTATTTTACTTAGGATTAACTGTTCCTGCCCAATGTTTTCTATGCTATTGATGATAGAGGTGGTGGGAGGAATAACATGATTTCTGTCCATAACTGGGATGTGTTTTTTTTAACGTGCTATATTCATTCAAATTGGATTTCTTTCATGCATTTGTCCTGCCCTACCCCCCACCAAATGGACCTAAAAATTCTCTGTATAATATTAGTAGGGGACATTTATATAATGCTTCAAAACATTTATAAACATACTTATATGCAGTTGTGCATATAAATTTGGTTTTCAAAACAAATTGGGGAGCTATTATTATTATATATTATTATTATATTATTAACCGCATTTTAGAGCTGAGAAAACTGAGGTTCAAGAGTTTCTGTGATCAGCTCAAGGTCACCCAGCTAGAGTGTATTGATGGTTAACAGTGAAAGCTGAGCCATAACCAGTGCAGGGAAATTAAGCCTTACCCCCAGGGCACTGAACTGAGGGTGCAAAATTTTAGTACCGCATTCTAGCAAAAACAACTGAGCTTAGCACCTTGTTAGTGAGGATTGTTAGCTAAAATAGGAAACTACCAGGTGATGCATTGTTTTGTTTTTTGTTACCGTTTTTTTTTTAGGCAATTGGGGTTAAGTGACTTGCCCAGGGTCACACAGCTGGTAAGTGGTAAGTGTTTGGTCTGAGGTCCTCAGGTCCTCCTGACTTCAGGGCCAGTGCTCTATCCACTGTGCCACCTAGCTGCCCCTTAGGTGATGCATTGTTAATAACTACTACTTCTTCCTCTCATTTAACTGAATTTGTCGCATTCAATCGATCCATTTACATTAATCTACTATGATCCAGGCACTGCCCTAGTCATAGGTGAGATTAGTACAAAAAATGAAACAAGTCCTACTTGAAAAGAGCTTACATTCGAATGGGAAAAAGTACAAGTGTATTGTAAGTATATATAGGATAACCACACAGAGAATAAATACGAACAAATACAAGTTAGTTAAATACAACGTAATTTGGGAAGGAGGGCATAAGCAGTTGATAAAGGCTTCATGAAGAAAGTGGTGTTTGAGCTATTGCAAAGACACAAGGATGGGAGATGGCACATCGTGGGTGAGTCATAGAGAAAGAGCCAGTCTGGCTACATTGAAGAGTGCAGGAGGGAGAGTGATGGTCAATGAGGCCGGAAAGAATGGTTGGGACCAAGTTACAAAGAGCTTTAAAAGTTGAACAAGGGGGTTTATATTTTATCCTAGTGGTAATTAGGGTATCACTGGAGTTGATTGAGTAGGAAAGTGACATGGTCAGATCTTTACTGGAGGACAGTCACTTTGTTAGCAGTGTGTAAAATAAACTTAGAATGGTGAGAGATGAGGCAAGTGGACTAATCAGGGAACTGGTGCAATAACCTAGGTAAGAAATGATGAGCTCTTGAACTTAGATGGTAGCTGTGTGAGTCCCATTCTCAGAGTGAGAGCTGGATGCGAGAGATGGAGAGGTAGAAATGGCAAGATTTGGAAATTAATTGGTATGTGAGGTGAGCAACAGTTGAGGATAATGCTGAAGGGATGAACCTGGAAGATAGGAAGGAAGGTGGGTCCTTTGACAGAGGAAAGACAATTTTGGACTAGGAGATGTTTTAAGGAGAAATATGATCAGTGTTGGATGTATTCAGTTTGAGATGTTTCCTGGACATCTGGTTTAAAATATAACTTGGAGAGAGCAGTTTCTATTGAGTGATGAGGTTAAAAGCCAAATTATAGAGGGTTTAAAAGTAAATGAGGAAAGAGAAGAGGAGATACCTGGTATGAATGGCTTTTTTTTTTTTTTTCCAAGGAGTTTGCTTGAGAAAGAGGGGAAAAATGGGATGATGGCTTGAGGGCATGGAAATGTCTAGAGAAGATTTTTCTTTTAATGGTGAAGGGGAATTGGGATTATTTGAAGACAGTAGAAAAGGAATTATTAGAGGAGGCTGAGGCTCAGGTGAAAGAAGGAGAGAGCTGAAGATGTGCTAGGTGGTTTAGAGATCAAGAGAAAGAGAGAAGAAGGGGTTCTTATTGAATGGTCTCCATTTTCTCAGAAAAGTAATGAATGCTGAATTCGTGCTTTGATTCTGATTTCCATGCAAAGAAGAGCGACCTATACATTGCAAACGACAGAACAAAAATAAACATCAGGGAGTTGATACTCAAGATAAGTAATAAGCACTTTGTTGCACTCGATGAATTCAAATCATCTGGCCCAGATAAACTATATCCTTCAGTCCTGAAAGAAATATCAGATGTGATTGCTAAGCCACTGTCAGTGATGTCTGAAAAGTCATGGGAAGTGAGAGAGTATCACAAGATTGGAGGATTTCCCTATTTAAAAAAAAAAAAAGGAAAGAGAACAGCCTGAAGGCCTGTGAGCTTGACTTTGATTGCTGGGAAAATTCTAGGATAATCACTTAAGAAATGACTGTGAAAATGGGACTATTCCTGTACCATGCTGTTGGGAGAATGTGAATACTGAAGAACTGTATCAGAATGCTCCCAAATTTATATCACTTTGGTACCTCCTTCATCACCTGAGGCCCCCTCACCCTGGAATATCCATCTTCCTCTGCCATGCCAGCTTCCTTTTACCATTGGTGAGTTTTTCTTCAGGCCTCCATTTTGAGAAAAGGTCCAGGTTGGTCAAACTTCATACCCCAACCGGCTGTGCTTCTGACTTTCTGGACTTTAACAGCATACCCCTGTGTAGGGTGGATCTGCCACACATGCCCTCCACTTATTTTCAGCTCTCTTTTGCCCTTCTATGCATCATATTCCCCCATTAGATATAAGCTCCTTCAGGATAAGGACTACCTCTTTTTCTTTTGTATTTGTATTCTGAGCACCTATCACAGTGCCTGGGACATAGTGAGCACTTAGTAAATGCTTATCACCTTGCCTTGCGTTGGTGAACCTCTACCTAGGAAGAGAAGGTGTGATTACAAGGGACCTGTGTGATTTGTCAAGAAAAGGTCATTCCAGATTAATTTCATGTCCTTTTTTTGATAAGATTACTAAACTAGTACATGAGGAGAATGCTATGGATATAGGTCATCTGTATTTTAGAAAAGCTTTTGATAAAATATCTCATACTGCTCTGGACAGATACAGATTCAAGTTAGATAAGAATGTAATCAGATCTATTCAGGATTAGATTCTGGTTCAGATTAGATCCAGAGTTATTGTAAAGACCTTGAAGGGCCATCTCTAGTCATCCTGATCTATCTTTGGACCCAGATGGCTGTGGAGGAGAAAGTGAGGCTGGTAACTTTGCACAGCCCTGCCTCACTTAAATCCAGTTCACTTGCAAGACATGGCATCACCTCTCTGATGTCATGGTCCTCTTTGAGAATGAAGGATAAACAACAAAGGCCTTGAGGCCAATGTGGCAGGAAGTCTCCAGTGGAGGTCCTAAGGAATTTATGTTTGGTCTGTGCTGTTTACCATTTTAATCAGTGATTTAGATAAAGGAACAAATGCATGCTCATCAAGTTTGCAGATGACAAAAAGTAGGGAGGCAAGCTGGAGGATAAAGTCAGGATTCAAAAGGATTTTTTAAAAATACAAGTTTTTATTAATATGTTTTTAAAAATATATACCACTATAGTTTGCCCTAGCATTTCTCCCTTTCGCTCTTTCAAAGAAACAATCTGTATAACAGATAATTTTTTTTTTTTAGGCAATTGGGGTTAAGTGACTTGCCCAGGGTCACACAGCTGGTAAGTGGTAAGTGTTTGGTCTGAGGTCACATTTGAACTCAGGTCCTCCTGACTTCAGGGCCGGTGCTGTATCCACTGCGCCACCTAGCTGTCCCAAGATAGTATTTTTTAAAGAAGAAAAATCAACATAAATAATCAATAAATTAAAAAAATCTGAAAATATGTACAATGTGCAGCAATTGTGGATTTCCCATCTCTACAAGGGGGTGGGGTGGGAGTGTTTTCTCATAACTCTTCTTTCAAATCATGCTTGTACTTTATAATTTTGCAACATTGACTTTTGTTTGTTTTTGCGTGGTCCTTTTTGTTTCCATTGTTGTAGTCATTGCATACATTGTTTTCCTGGTTCTGCCCACTCCACTCTGCATCAGTTCATGTAGAACTTTCTGTGTTTCTCTGTATTCATTACATTCATTATTTTCATTATTTCAGCATATTACAGCACAGTAATATTTTATTAAATAAATATACCAAAATTTGTTTTGCCATTTCTCAATCTAGGGGTTTCCATTTTGTTTCCAATTCTTTGCTATCACAGAAAGTGTTGTGATAAATATTTTGCTGTATTAATAGGCCTTTTGAGGTTCAAGAACATTTTAACAAGCTGGAGTATTGGACTGAATCTAATAAGATGAAATTCAATGTGGATAAATGTAGAGTCTTGCACGTGAGCACACACACAAAAGAGACAGATAGCAATTGTTCTGAAAAAAGGTCTTGTGGTTTTAGTTGACTACAAGCTTAATATGAGTAAGCAATATGATGTGGCAGTAAAAAACCTAATGTGATCTTAGGCTATGTTAAGAGCTGTACAATTTCCAGGAAAAACGGAGGCAAGAGTTGCACCATACTCTGCCTTATAAGACCTCGTCTAGAATATTGCGTTTGGTTCTGGGCATCACAGTTTAAAAAGTTATCCAACTACCTATACTCTTTGACCCAGCCATATGACTACTTGGTCCATTTCTAAAGATCATTATGGAAAAATGAAAAGAACCTATATGTTCTAAAATATTTATAGTAGCTCTCTTTGTGGTGGCAAAGAGCTGGATATTACAGGAATGCCTGTCAATTGGGGAATAGCCATACAAGTTGTGGCATATGATCATGATGGAATACTACTGTGCTACAAGAAATAATGAACTTGTTGGTTTTAGAAAGACCTAAATAGACTTGAGCAAAATGAGCAGAACCAAGAGAATATTGTCTATAGTAAGAGCAATCTTGTTTTAGGAATGACTTTGAGAGAGTAAGTCATTTTGACTATTATAAATACCCATATTAACTACAAAGGACATATAAAGGAAGATACTATCTGCAACCAGAGAAAGAATTGATAAATAAAAGCATGTATAGAATGATTTTACACACACATACACATGTATGTATATACATACACACACACACACACACGCACACACCTACTTGGTAGCCATCTCTAGGGTGGGGGGAGGGAAGAAAAAAAGGGAAAAAATTACATGATAATTTTATTATATATTTTAAAAGGAATAGTAAATTGTACACAATAAATTTGCAGTTTCACATTCAATCTCTTTTTTTAGAAATTATACTATGTTACAGAAATATTTGTATTATTCCATAAATTAAAAATAAAATAAAATATTTTTTTAAAAAAAGGGACATTGGTAAGCTGGAGATTGTCACAGAGAGGGCAACCATGATAATGAAAGGCCTTGAATCCACATCATATGAGGATTGTTTGAAAAAACCAGGCATATTTAATATGGAGAAGAGTCTGGTCAGGCATGACAGCTTCCTTCAAGCATCTGAAGGACTGTCATGGGAAGGAAAGATTGATCTTGTTTCATTTGGACCCAGAGGGCAGAACCAAAACTAATGGTGGAAGTTGTAAAGAGGTCAGTTTAGGGTTGATATCAGAAAAAAACCCTAATCATTAGAACTGTCCAAAAGTGCAGTGGGCTGCCCTGAGAGGTGGTGAGCTCTCCCTTGTTGGAGGTCTTCAAAAAGAGGCTGGATGGAAGTTTATTGAGTATGTTGTAGTAGGTATTCTGTTTGTGTATAGGTTAGATAAGTTGTCCTCTGAGATCCCTTCAAACTCAAATTCTGTACTTCTATGAACATTACAAGTTCTGCTTCCAGGAAGGATTCCTGCCCAGATATTACCAGCCTCCAAAACTAGCATTCTATCCATTGCATAGAAACTCAATCACAGGAGAAAATCTAATAAATAGTTCTTTGGAGCAGTGAAATAGATTTCATTTGTTTTTGTGAAAATCCAGATAATAAGCCTCTTGGCATAATCTGAGCACATATACCAGCAACATGTATGTGCGACTATGAAGCTATCAGTTTTTGAAACCTCAGTGTAAGTGGATTCGGGGAAAACAGGCATGTGTTTGAGCACATACTGAGCTATGTAATCATGTTGGGAAACCATCTGTCTGTTGTACGTTCATGAGAATGATGTCTTTGTTAATAAAGAAGGTATGGATTGGGTCTACCTCATGAAAAATGTTTCAATGACATAACAGGATAATCTGAATATGGACGGCTCATCTTATACCCTACTAACTGTTCAAGAGAGGGCTAAGTGGCCGATCTATATACATTAGTAAAGGAATTCCACCACTTAAAGAGATGAAGGAATTCCACAACTTAAAGTAGCGGACATTGTCTTTGAGATTTCTCTCATGCTGGGATAAGACAGATATGAACAGATTCATTCCTAATTGAAATCTTAAAGTATAGACATTTATTATTAAACTTCTACTAAATTTCATTTGTGCCCACTACTCTTCAGAAAAGAAGATAGAAAACCCTATGAATCGAGTGATAGGCACACTTCTAGAAGCAGAAGTGATGCTGAGAAAGGGATCCACTTGCTCTGATTCTGTCATTAGTTTGTTCTATTGACGCTCATGAATAATTTACTTTGGAATATTTGTACAGTCAGAAGCATAATTCGTGATGATTAATAGTTATGTCTTAGGATATAGTGGCTCATCTATCTTCATGTTTTAAAAGTCTGCTTCTTCAGAAGGAAAATGGACCTAGCTATTAACTTTTGGCAAGATGAGGCTGACCCAGCAAAGCTCTATAATGAATGGAAGCAACAAACATATTCAGTGCTAACATAATATTCATTCAAAATGCATTTTCACCTAATGTGCATAGGGCATTGTGCTGGGGTTAGGGATAGGTATAGTGCTCAAACAAGAAATATTCTCTGTACTCATGGAGATTACTATGGGCTCAGCACCATGCTAGGCCTCAAGGGGATATAGAACAAAAATATATAGAATGATTTTACACAC
The DNA here is from genome assembly GCF_900497805.2 of Vombatus ursinus. Classification (NCBI taxonomy): domain Eukaryota; kingdom Metazoa; phylum Chordata; class Mammalia; order Diprotodontia; family Vombatidae; genus Vombatus; species Vombatus ursinus. The sequence continues at coordinate 7,055,371 of NW_020954550.1, forward strand.
ACACACACACACACACACACACACACACACACACACACACACTCCTATTTGGTAGCCATCTCTAGGGTGGCTACCTTTCTCCCCACAGAGAACTTACAATCTAGTTGTCAAGATAAAACATATACTAATTATTTTTTAAAAAATATTAAAGAAACATCAAAATAACAGTATAAAGTGGTATACATTTAAGTGCCAAAATGAGGGATTAAGGCCATAAAGATGAGGGGAGTCAAACGAGAGCTGGTTGAAATGGATGGGAAAGGCTTCCTGGAGGAAAGATATAGCTTAATATTCTAAACTTTGATGAAAACAAAAAGAGGAAGTTTTATTTTTCTAATGTACTTATTTCCATTGGGGAATAATTAGGGAATAAATTGGCATCAAAGTTTTGAGATGCTCCAAATTTCTAAAATGAAAGCATAGTTGACTGTGAAATGAATATATACAAATATTGGAAAGCAAAATACAATTAGGCATTGTCATGATGTGCCATTTTCTTTGTTTTCTATTACCATAGTTATAGTATGCTTCTTTGGATCTTTTTATGTTCCTTTCTTTATGAATTGTCATAAACTATAACCCAGAAGGATCCTTTGATCAGTCTTTATGAAGTGATTAGAGCTCAGTAATTTAAGTGCCCACTTGATTTGACAGCTTCCAAGTCTGAATGGGCCACAGATTTGGGGATTCATAAATTAGCACATTCTCAGTCCTTCTGTCTCTTCATCCTGTGCTTTGGCTTTGTTTTGAAAGACCTGTAATAGGACCAATTTGTCAAACTTATGGCACGTCTTAAGCACAGCAGTATCTCCCCAAGCAGCGACTGGCATCAATGTTTTGAAAAAATACACCTTTAAAAAACAGCAGTACTCTATAGAGCTAGAACAGGGACCTATTTTTAAAAATTTCTTAGCAATTACAGAATTCAAGGTGCTTGTTGGGTTATTCCAATTCCTTAGTCTCTTCTCCCTGTAATTTTAGGTTGTGTCAGGTGGGTGTAGTGCTAAATTGGGAAGGGGGAGGCAAGAAGGGGAAAGGGGAGGCAAATGGAGAGAGCTTCATTGTCTATGAATTTTATGAATAGGATAAAGTGATAACACCCAGACTAATGAATGCTGGGTATGGCTATTATAGCCACGAGATCAAGGAATTAGGAGAAATGCAGCTAGCGCCTCATGTACCAGGGGTGAATATTCCACTGCCATGCCCTACCTTGTCACTTTTTTTAACCTTGCACTTCATTTTTGAAGATAAGTGTGATGATATGGCCTCTCCCAATTCTTGGGACAGGTGTATAAATATTTTGATATTGTAATATATACTCATGCATTCTTGTTTGTAGCAACATGTCACTTTTGGGTTCCATGACCTTGAAGGAAGGGCTAATAGCTCAGCACAATGAGGGAGGCGTGTGATTGGTTTCTTTAGCTCGGAGCAAGTAAAGAACAATGAGAAGCTGGAGAGAGTCCAGAGGAAGATGCTCAAGATGATGAAGAGTATTGTTTTTCCGTGTGAAAATTGGCTGAAGGAACTGGGAATATTTAGCTTGGAGAAGAGAATGCTTAGGGAAGCTTTTTTCTTAGGAAGCTTCTTTATGGCCTTTTCAATTTCTTTTTCTAAAATAGGTCCATTTATATATTCCATTTCCTCTCCTGCTAATCTAGGAAATTTTTATTTCTGTAAATATTCTTCCATTTCTTTTAAATCGTTAAATTATTGGCATATAATTGAGCAAAATAGGTCCTTATAATTGCTCTAATTTCATCTTGTTAGTGGTATATTTACTTTTTCATTTTTAATACTAGTGATTTGATTTTCTTCTCTCTTTTTAAAAAAATCAAATTAACCAATGGTTTATCTATTTAATTTTTTTCATAAAATTAACTCCTAGTTTTATTTATTAATTCAATGTTTTTTATATTCAATTTGATTAATCTCACTCTTAATTTTTATGATTTCCAATTTAGTGTTTAATTAGGGATGAATTCTTTTTCTAGTTTTTTTTTTTAAATTCCATACCCAATTCATGGGTCTGCTCTTTTTCTATGGGTATATGTTTTCCTCTGATTACTGTTTTTGCTGTATCCCATAGGTTTTGATATGTTGTTTCATTATTGTAATTCTCTTTAATGAAATTATTGATTGTTTCTATGATTTGTTCTTTAACCCACTCATTCTTTAAGATTAGGTTGTTTAATCTTCAATGAGTTTTTAATCTAGGTTTCAGTGGTCCCTTATTAAATATAATTTTATTGCATTGTGATCTGAAAAGGACACTTTTATGTGACTCTTCAAGTATTTGAAGGGTTTTCATGAGGAGTAGGAGTTAGACTGGCACTATTTGGTTACAGATGAAAGAATTAGGAATAGGGGGTGGGTGATACTTAAGGCAAGGAAAGGTTCTTAACAATTAGAGTTGTTTAATAGTACAATGGACAACTGGAGGACTTTCTGTCTTGATGGCATAGGCCATATGACCACTTGTGAGGAATGTAATAGAGGAGATTCTTGTTTGGATTTGGGTTAGGCTAGGTAGCCTCTGAGATTCCTTTCAACTCAGAGATTCTGTGATTCTGAAAGGTGTATAATAGCCATTCAGAAATGATGAGGGTCTTCCCCTCCTGGATGGATTATTTTGTGATGGCAAACTACACCATCTTTTGTCTCAATTCTTACCTGGCCCTTAATCACTGAGTAAGTGTTGCCTCAAACAAACTGAGACCTGGGAAAAACCTTGGTTTAAATAGACCAAGGTCACCCACTGCATCCTCAGCCATCGCCAGTTGTCTGGGCTTTTGTCTTGCCTCTGGACTCTGATGACTCTGAAGGAGAGAGTGAGGCTGATGACTTTGGACAGCCCTTCCTCACTTAAACCCAATTCACTTGACAGTCAAGACATCACCCTCTTGATTGGTCCTCTTTGAGAACAAAGGACAAATAACAACAACAACAATAGTCATTAGTCTAAGACTGTATCTGCCAGCCCAGTTTAGTCAGTGAATTGGAAAGTAGGGAAGGACCACAAACTCTGATGGCTAGTTTAACTGTGGAAGAGACGAGTTATATGGTCAGAAGCATGGGCTTCTAGGTTAGGATCGGAGCTCTTCATGGCAGAGGAGAAAGAGAGGAATTGACTATTAAAGTCTGAACCAGTCAGAAAATCTGACAGTTTTTGAAATTGCATAGTGCAAAGATTTAAAAAACCTGAAATGACATGGCAAAAATGTGTGTAGAAACTAGAAAAGCAATATGTTAGTGGTGCTATACTATGAGAAGCATATGCCAAGTACATTCAATCTATCAAACAGGGGAAAGGGGAACTGCTTTGAGTTTGTACTTTGTAGAAATCAACTACTGTTCTCAGTGGACAGTCAACTACAGAGATTACTAGAGAGAAAAGCAATACAATCTGAGGCAACAAAAGCAGTAGATTAAGTTGGAGCACATGACCCAGAGTATGGTGTACCCCCAGGAACTGAGGACATTCCTAATTGTTTTTAAGAACAAAAAAAATGGCCCAATTTATATCAATTGTTGGACAAAGTAAGCCACTTTATGAATGTTTTCCAAGCTGCCAAGAATAATCTAATTAGGGAAAACTCATGTCAGTTAGGGCAGCTAGGTGGCACAGTGGATAGAGCAGGAAGCATGGAGTCAGGAGGAGCTGAGTTCAAATCTAGCCTCTGACACTTACTAGCTATCTGACCTTAGGCAAGTCACTTAACCCTATTTGCCTCAGTTCATCTGTAGAATGAGGTGGAGAAGGAAATGGCAAACCACTTCAGTATCTTTGCCAAGAAAATCCCAAAAGGGGTCATGTAGAGTAGGACATAACTGAAATGACTCAACAACAACAACACATCAGCCTAGCTTCAGGACAGCTCTCCAGGTGGGGGATGAAGAAAGTAGTAAAGAGACTGCCAATGATCATTGAGGCTCAATGGTAAAATCCTATAGAAAACCTTCTGAGGTATATAAAAGTATCCAGGGCAATTCCACTGGGAAAAGCCAAGGGTCAAAGGACCAGAGGCCCTTGTCATGTGATTAAAGGACACCACCAAAAGAAAACAAGTGAAAAGGCAGAGGTAGGTATCATCCACTGTAACAGTGTCCTGGACGGACACAAGAGTTTCACGTTCTCCCAAAAGAAGAATGCCCATTTGGTGTGCCAGAAATTGAAGAGCAAGAAGGAGAGATGTATATGAAACTGAACTTCTGTAATTTAACAAAAATATACATACACACATAAAATTTTTAACAAGAAAATAGCAAATTTCTCTATTTGTATCCTCTTCTGTGTTTACTTTTTGTTTTCTTCTCAGCATTAAAAAAAAAGTTTTGATGTTCTTTTTTTTTTTTTGGCCTATCATTCCCCATTAACTTCATCCCATTGCCCAATAAAAATCCTTCCTTGTAATAAATATGTATAGTCAAGCAAAACCAACTAATGCTTTGGCCATGACTGTGAACTCATCCCTCTCTGTGCCTCTCTAGTCCAACAAACCTAAGGTGGGGAATAGGAGGTATAGCTTTTCAAATGGGAAAGAGTCTTTTCTTTGATAACCAGAGTGGTTACAAGGAGCCTCTTCAAGGCTCTGAGCTAAGGAGAAATCAGAAAATGGCTAAACTGGACCATAGGAAAGATCAAATGTCTAAATCATCAGTGTCTGTTTCCATAAGTAAGGACTAGAAAAACAGATTTGAGAGGGCTATTATGTATCAGCTTGGTCAGTTAAATCAAAAGTAAAGAAATTAGAACTGAGTTATTGACAAACCAACACTGACTAAAAGAGAAAGAAACTAAGAAGAAATGGCTAAATGTCGTTGAGTGGTATTGAGAATCAGGAATACTTTAAAGCTTTGCAACTTATGAGTCAGTGATCTTCTCCATATGCTGCTGTACTATCCCTCCCTCTGAATCCCACCTAGAGACCCTCCATGCTTTGTAGTATTTCTTATTTTAAAATTCCTTGTGTGGTCTTACTGGAGCTCAGGAGGAAGAGAGGAAACCTTGTGGCTTTCCTCCCACGGGGGCAATAAGTGGTTAGGACCGCTATGACCAGGGGAAGTGGTGGAGGAGGGAACTCAGTTGAGATTATCAGTAAACTGGGTCTTGGGCTGGAGTGTTATGAAGAAAGGTTAGTAGAGGAGTTGGTGGTGGCTTCTTGTTCTCTGGGTTCAGGTCTGATGATGTCACAGTGACATATGAACGATATTAGAACATTGGGACTTCAATTTTACCTAGGATAGTCCATTGTGATAAGTCAGTGTACTTCAAGTATTGATGTCAATCAACAAACTTACAATTATTTTTATTCTGAACTTAATAAACACCAAATAAAATGGGCCTTTTCCAGAGACATAGTAGGAGAATAAAAGTGAATTACACATGAAACTGTGAATCTCTATTATATACAGCTTGCTTTTAAAATTATTAAAAATATTAAAATATATAATAAATTCAACATATAAGTTTCAAAGCTATCCTACTTCTCTGGTCTTCCTTCTGTTCTCTTCTGTGTATTTTTTTTTTAAATTTCAACAACACTCCTTTTCCTCCTTTCTTTTTGGCAACCCAATCCAGGTCTCCTCTCCTCCCTCCTCACTCCATACTGGCAAAAGGGAAAGAAAAACAAATCCCATATAACAAGTATGCATAGTCATAGGTGCAGGGTAGGTGTGAGCTGGCTACAACATGTAACTACAGAAGAACTTCAAAGAACAGGAATAAAGGATGTCATTGGAAAAATGTGTGATAGATGAAGAAGAAAATGGACTGGTCACATGACATGGGCAAGGGATGACATGTGTATAGCCTGAGTATGCTACTTCTACCTCTCCCCGAGAGCTATCAGGAGAAAGCAAGGAAGACCTCTTTAATGTTGGGTAAATGTCTTCTAGAAAACAAAGAAGAACATGGACAAGATGGAAAGGTTGTGATCTCTGTCATAGGAGGGAATTTCCACATTGATAAGACCAGAGATATTGATAATGAGTGTTAAATGGATTTTTAAAAAAATCTATTATTTGTAGTAGAATTCATAAAACATCTTTTTAAGTGGGAACTTTAAAATCTGGTACAGGAACATCATACCCACTCAGATGTAGTCACTGTGTTGGAGAGTTTTGCTTAAATGTTTTTCTTTATTAGACAGGAGTTTTCTGTGAGAAGAGGTATGTGGGGAGATGAATATGACTTAAAAACACAGGGCACCAACAAGATTTTTAAAAACCCTAAAAAAAAATCTATCACAACTTTGAAAAAGTTCAAAAAGATTGTCTTTTAAACAATAGGCCAGTCTGTGACTTCTTGAAGTTTTAAATGGCTGGCCTTTTAAATGGCATAATTTTTCATGACCTCTCCTCTCAAGTTGAATCTGGCAAATGTTAGGAGTAAGGATATTTTCAAATCTAACACAAATAGAGGAAAATCAGTAACAGAACAATTTCCTTATGATTTTGAATTTACATTTTTTCATCTTTTGTTGCCTTTTTCCTAAGATGTCTTGATTGGAAAATATCTTTTCACATAGCCCTGCAAAAACTCTGCTGGTAGTTATAAGAACAGGTAAAGCTTGAAATAGCACTTGCTTGTAACTACCTGTCAACATGTTCAACTTGTACCAACTCCACAAGGGAATATAAATGGGTTGGACACCCAGTGCACTACTGTCGATAAGTAACACAGTAAATAGAGTGCTGGGTCTACAGTCAAGAAGATCTGAGTTCAAATTTGACCTCAGATATGCTACTATCTCTGTGACCCTGGGAGAGTTATTTAACCACTTTGCCTCAATTTTCTCATGTGTAAAATGGGGATAATAATAGCATCTACCTTTCATGGTTGTTGTGAGGATAAAATGGGATAATTAATCAGTCAATTATTAAACATATATTAAATGCCTACTATGTGCCAGGCACTGGGCTAATCACTGACCATACTAAAAGAATCAGAAGACGGTCAGTCTCTGCCCTCAAGGAGCTCACGATCTAATAGGGGATACAACTTGCAAACAAATCTATGCAAACAAGGATAAATAGGAAATAATTAACAGAGGGAAGATAATAGATTTAACAAGAGTTGGAAGAGGTTTCCTGTAAAAGATAGGATTTTATCTGGGACTTAAAGGAAGCCAGGGAAGCCAGTAGGTGGTGTTGAGGGAGGAAAGTGTCCCAGGCTTGTGGGACTGCTGGAGAAAATGTTAAGACCTTTGTACTGCTTAAAGTGCTATATAAATGGTAGCTATCGTTATTATTCTGTGGGGGTCTGAGGAAACTTTATGAGTACATATTCAAAGGCCAAGTCAGTCTAGACATTCACAACTCTTCTCAAATATTGCCTTCTCTAGGAAAATGCCAGACAGGGGAGGGTTTGAACAGGAATCCCCACTCCTTGGTGTTCTGGCAACTGCTCTTCTCCATGAGGCCCATTTTTAGTCTCCTGAAGTAGATTGGGGGAGGCAGAGAAAATGAAATGAAAAAAAATCAAGAGCAAGTAAATTATAGCTAATGAAAATATTCAGTAGTTATTGACATAGAACTTCTCATCTGCTTTCCAGTTCTTTTAAGATCAGGTGCCTTCTTGCTATGCTTGTTCTCAAAGGCTAGATCATTCTTCAGTGACAAGGTGTAAGAGAAAATTCATTGGACTTGGAGTTCTGTGAGTCCTGATTCTATCATCTACTAGCTATGTGACCTTGGTCAAGTCATTTAAGTTCATCTGAAAAAGGAGAGAGTTGGGCTAAATGGTCACAGAGTTGTTTTCCAGCTCTAACATTTCATGGTTCTATCTGCCCTTACCTACCTCATGGAGGTTTGTTTTTTTTTTAAATTTTTATGAAGATCAAATGAAACATTAGATATGATAATGACCTATAAACTATACTGTTCTATAAAGACATAAGGGATTATTTTGTATGTCATCATTTTGTAGGTATCCAACAACCCCCAGGCCCTTTTTGGTGAAATATGTGAATGGAAACTATGTCATACCCAATGCTAGAAATCGTAAAAGATTAGGTTTCTGCGGTAAAGAGCTGTCTAGTCGGCTGCTGTCTTCCACATGGTCAATCTGGTGCAAGCTTACTGTGTCTGTCTCGCTAAATGACGTACCTCAGAAAGGCAGCAATATGCAGACACATGCCAAACAAAAATTTATTCACCAACCAACCAGCAGCTGTCACTGGCCAGTGGCTGCCCAGCAGGGCTAAGCTATGTCCATAGCGTGAGTGAGTGTCTGGGTGCCAAGTGTGGGACAAGGTTCCTCTTTAGAATATCCTCTCAGAATGCGTGACTCACATATTCACATCTCAATAGAGATTCCAATTTGCACATCATTTTGGAAAATGGGCACTACCAAGGCAGTCATACATAAGAAAGAGTGATGTCTTCTGCTCCAATTATAAAATGAATTGGACCATTGCAATTTGAATCCTGTGATGATAACATGTACATTTGCACACATATTTGTTATTTGACTTAAGAAGACACCTGTGGCATTAACCTGACCATGTGAGTAAGGATATAAAGACCTCATATCCAGAGGCAGCATGGAGTAGTCTATAGAGAACTAGCCTTGGAGGTAGGAAGATCAAGATTCAAGTCCTATTTTTGGCATGTAGGAACTGTAAGTCATTTGACTTCTCAATGACCCAGGGCACTTACTAAGAATTGAAGTAACAGACTGTGTTCCAGGTTTGTATCAGTAGAGGGAGTTTCTCTACTGGGACTCTCTTACATTGATGAAACCATCTCCTCTCTCCTTGCCTCCCCAAATTCAGTGATATGGTCAGTGAAAGTATAATGTATGTTGAGAGAAGTGGTGATGAAGCTGAGTTTTGAAGGAAGCCAGAGAATCCAGAAGGTAGAGAAGTGCAGGAAGAGGATTCTTGGCATGGGGCACAGCTAGTGAAAAGACCTGGAGTCAGGAGATGAAGCATTGTTTGAGGAATAACAAGAAAGACAATGTTGCTGGATTCTAGAATAGGTGG
>NW_020954550.1:7064370-7165093 GCF_900497805.2 Vombatus ursinus
AAGGGTAAGGAAATGAAGGTTGTAAGTAGTCAGGTTGTGAAGCCAAGCAGGAGGTTTCATAGTTGATCCTGGAGAGACTAGGGAGTCACTGCAGTTTATTGAATAGGAAGGCGATATGGTCAGACATTCTATGTAAGAAGATCATTTTGGTAGCTGAGTTTTTTGTTTTTTTGTTTTGTTTTGTTTTGTTTTTTGGTGAGGCAATCAGGGTTAAGTGACTTGCCCAGAGTCACACAGCTAGTAAGTGTCAAGTGTCTGAGGTCAAATTTGAACTCAGATCCTCCTGACTTCAAGGCTTGAGCTCTATCTACTGTGCCCCCTAGCTGCCCCTGGTAGCTGAGTTTTGGTAGCTGAGGAAGATGGATAGGAGGAGGGAGATCAATAAGAAGGCTATTGCAGTGCTCCAAGAGTGAAGCGATGAGTGTTCACACCAAGGTATTAGCTATGCGAGTGGAGAGAAGGGAGTGTGTACATGAGAGATGTTGTAAAGGTAAAAATGACAAGATTTGGCAATGGATTGGATATGTGCAGTGAGTAATGAGTGAAGAATTGAGGTCATGAGATGAGTTGACTAGGAGGCTGATGGAGTCCTTGATGGTAATAAGGAAATTGGGAAGAGGGGAGTGTTTGGGGAAAAAATAATGAGTTCTGTTTTGGACATGTTGTATTTGAGATGTCCAATAGATGGTTGATGATCTGAAACTGAAGGTCAGGAGAGAGAGGTAAGGGCTGGATAAGTAGATCTGATAAAAAAACTACTGTGTATAAAAATGATAATTGAATCGATGAGAGCCATTGAGATCACCAAGTGAGATAGTATAGAGGGGTGAGGGAAGAGGATGAAAGAGAAATCTTTAGGGGACACTCATAGTTAGTGGCCATAACCTGGAGGAAGATACAGCAAAGGAGACAGAGAAAGAATAGTCAGACAAGCAAGAGGATAACCAGGAGAGAGCAGTGACATGAAAACCTAGCAAAGAGAGAGTAACCAGGAAAAGAGGTGATAGTATCAAAGGTTACACAGAGCTCATGAAGGATAGGGTGGAGAAAAGGTCATTAGATTTGGCAACTAAGAGATCACTAATAACTTTGGGGAGAGCAGTTTCAGTTGAATAATGAGATCAGAAACCAGAGACCTCAGAATTTAGAAGAAAGTGAGAAGAGGAAGTGGGTACACTAATTGTACCAATTTCTCAGGGACCCTAGCCATGAAAGAGAGAGGAGATATAATATGATAAGTAATAGGGATGGTCAGATCAAATAAGGGCTTTTTTAAAAGAATGAGGAGGACATAGGAGTGTTTGTAGAGGGAAGCAAGCAGGAGAAAGAGAGAGAGAAGGAGAGAAAGAGAGAGATTTAAGATTTGTGAGAGAGTAAGGATGATAGAAGGGTCAACCTGTTAAAGAATGAGATAGAGTGGGATAATTTGTGCATGTAGAGGGATTTTCCTTGTCAAGAAGAACTACCTCTGTATTTGAGACAAGGGTGAAGAAAGTTATGGAAGGACATTTGAGTGATATGAAATGAGGAGGAGTGGATATATGGTCTTTGTGAATGACCTCATTTTTTTTTTTTTCTATGAAGGCAAGCTGAGATGGTGAGGGAAGGAACTAATGAGGGGAGGGATTTGAGGTGGTAAGAAAAGGTCTGGAATAGTCACTGTATTGAGTAGAACAGAATTGATTAAGGAGGTATAAAAACATGGACTTGCTTCAGAGGAAGCTGGTGTCTCCTCCATTAGATTATAAACTCCTTGAGGGCAGGGACTGTCTTTTGCCTATCTTTGTGTCCTCAGCACTTAGTGCAATGCCTGGCACATAGTAGACACTTAATAAATATTGATTGATTGATTGATTGGAGCTCTGGGATCACTGGTCCCTCGGAGAAGACAGGAAAAAAGCTGCCTCTTCACTTGTTCTAGGAGATACTACAACAATTCATTCCCTCAGGCTGTTGGTGTGGGATGGATGCAGAACTCTTCTGGAGTAAGGCCATGGAGCAGAGAATCGCATTTGAAAAGAACATACTAGCTGTTCTTATGTTAAGTGAACTCACCTGCCCCTTTTCAGGTCTTTGTGTATAACTTGAATTAAATTTGATTTAAGTCACAATACCTGGATAGAAAGAAATGTCTTTGTGAAAGGGAAAGTGATTACACCTGGGGAGGACTGAAACAAGCCAGATGCTAGGGTTCCCAGAAATCTCCCTGGTGGGAACAACTGGAAATGGCAGAGAGAAATCATTTTTGGGTTGCTTCTAAGATAAACCTCACACATAGGTGAGTCTGAAGCCACTTTTCTGTGGTGATTAGAGCAAGGTCATTGAATTGGGGGGTGTGTGTGTGTGTGTGTGTGTGTGTGTGTGTGTGTGTGTGTGTGTGTGAATCTAGACTTTTTGTAGTAGCCATGGCTGGATCAGGATAGCACCCTGACAAGCACAAAGGTAAACAAGGTAACCTAGTGACAACTGTACAATTGCATTTCACTGTTTGTTTGAGGGCAAGTAACCACAGTCACTGACCACTTAGTTATAAGAAGTCTGAATCTTCCCAAAGGACTTATTGATTTGGGAATGCGTATGGCTTGACTGAGGTAGCTTGAAGGTGTTTGCTGTCTCAGAGCAGCACATCAGACATGTGGGGCATGATGACACACAAACAATAGACTGTAAGTAAGCTCTGCTATTTAACTCTATTGTGAGATCTACTGTATGTATCACATATAATCATGAGTGCTATATAACATGTGACTACATGTGTCCTGTGTACCTGGTATAGCATGTCTCTATTAGATGTGATCATGGATATTACATAATGGGCAACCTGTTCAACAAACTATATATAGGTGTCAACTATAATTTTCAGGAATTAGACATTATTTCACTGGGGGATAGTGTAATGGGGACATAGACCTTTGATATTGTGATGTAGTTGATAGCAGTAGTTGCCAGCCTAGCTCATTCCCTTCTGCTTTTTCTAAAACTTTCTGATCTAATGCTCTCTGGTCCTTGGTGTAACTTGCATGACTTGACATTAATCTCTGGGGATGGTGGTAGGAATGAGGCGGGTCAAAAAGGTGAATGGAAATGGTCAGACTTTTACTTTAGGAAAGTCATTTTGGCAGATTTATGGAGGAAGGATTTTGGAGTAGGGAGAGGCTATCAAATAGGAAGCTGTTGTAATAGTTCAGGTAAGAGGTGATGAGAGTCACTACTAGGGTAGAGACTGTATGAGTGGAGAGGAGGGGATGGTTGCAAGAGATGTTGTGGAGATGTAAACAAGATGCTGTGGTGGTTTGTCTTTCATTCTTGAAGAGGACCATGACATGAGAGAGATGATGACATGACTTGGAATTGACTTTGATTTGAGTGAGGGAGGGCTGTGCAAAGTCACCAGCTTCACTCTCTCCTCCACAGCCATCTGGGTCCAGTGGCCAGACATCCATCAGGATATCTAGAGATGGCCCAGTTCACAGCGGGAGACCTTGACTTTTTAAGCTAAGGTCTTTTCAGGTTCTCACTTTGAGTGAGGCAACACCTATTCAGTGAATAGGCCTCTTTAAGAAGTGAGTAAAGGGATGGCCCTTTTAATAAAAAAAAATCAAACTGAGAGGGGAAGACCCTCAGGAAGAGAAGAGAAGGGAGGGGATATGTGGGGTGAGTGAGCTGGGAGGAATCAAGGATGATCTCAAGGTTGTGAACCTGAATGACTGAAAGGATGGTGGTGCCCTTGGGAGTAATAGGGAAGGAAGAAGGCAAGAGTCTGTCTTCACATGCCTTCCAACATTGATTATTCCCAATCTTTTTTTCATCTTTGTTATTTTGCATGATGTAAGCTAAAACTTCAAAGCTTTTGAAATGTGTGATTTGTGTCATTAACATCTATGTTTTGTAATTCTTTTAAAAATTATTTATATCCTTTGACCATTTATCTATCGCAACATGATGATCTTATCACTTTTTGTCAGTTCTTTGTAGCTTTGCAAATGATTTTTTATAGCTGACTACATCTACATAGTCATATAGTACACTGAGAACTACAGAGAACACAAGATTCCATGGTGCATATTATTCATTGATTATAAAATGAGCACTTGATGTAATAGAAAAAAATGTACCTTTCCTCCAACTAGGCTTTTCCCATGCATGTGATAATTGTACAAAATCCCTTGTTAAATGCAATCACAGAGACATCTTTATTCAATAGCTTTCTGATTTTTAATATCAATTACAACACAAAATAAGGAGAGGTATGCTAACAAAACATGCTTACTATTATGACACATGCAATATTTCTTTCATGAAGGCTGGAGTTGCTTCTTCTGAAGAGGGTTTGTTTGATTCAGAGAATTAGAGCTTAAATCATCAAGATGGCCTCCTTGTCACAGGAAGCATAAAAAGACTTTCTTATTGAAAGTTGGTATTCCTCAGGTTTGGTGGAATTCTCAATTTTCTGAGAGATACCTTTCTATCCAGTGTTGCTGCCTTGGTAAAGGTAGAGGGGAAAGTGTCTATTTAAAAAAAAATTCCCCTTTGAAATCTGTCATTGTAAATTGATTTTTATTGAATTTTGAGCCTGAATCACTGAACTAGCCTGAGCTAAGTCTAGTTCAGAACTCGTGTCATGGTGGATTTCTTTCCAGGCTCCAAATGGTTCCCCTGTAGATAGATCCCCTGTAGGGAGTGATGTCCTTCAGATGCTTCTGTTTTCAAATGGCATTGGACTGATTGTATCAAACATTCCTCAATAAGCTCCCACAACCCCTCCAGACAAGTTAACAACATTCCACATAGGAAAAACCAAGTAGATGAAGATTACCTCCTGTAATGACAACAACAGCTCCTATTGAACTAGTCTATCAGTGCATATGCCCAGGACAGGCATTTCAAATGGACAGTGAGATGGGCCAAGAACTGTATAGGAAGAAGACAGATAGTTAGCTCGTACTTGGAAAATCATTCATTATGGTGATACTCCATGATGATAAATCATGATATATCATGAATTGAAAAATTATGAAAAAAATCAAGATCGAAAGTCAAAAGTCAAAATGAAGACAAGTATGGTAGACATAGGTAGGCTGCAGCATATTACCAAATCATGACTTGATCCAAAGAGGGGAATGGAAGAGATATCATCAACGAAATATATGATTGGAAAAAGCAGTGGGCAGTTACAGAATGTAGTCAGAGCAAGAAATAAGCAAATGGATAGTGCCACAGTGGTATCTATGGAATGATAAAATATCCAGAGGAAGGTCTCCACTTAGGGATGGGAAACTGCAACCTACCTTACAGAGTTGAGGATCAAATTTTTCAAAATGTTTGCATGACTGACCATTTGAACCTTTGTCACCATAGGTTTACTTACTCACACCTGAAGCAGTCATTTGTATATGAATTAGCACCTGAAACAGAGGACCCAACTCCCTGTCAGCCATAACATCAACGGACATTAAGTTTGGCTGTTGGGGCCCAGGATCTGTTTAAAATGTCAAATTTGGGGTTTCTGGTTGGTTAAAGATTCTGGCCTTCTCTTTTCTAATGTCTTATAAAGAATAAACAACACATTGAGGCCAATACATATTAGAATTTTAATAATTCAATCCCCAAATCAATAGCAGCTGCTTAGAAGATGAAAACTTTATGAATCTTTAAACTCTTCTACTTTTCACCATTTAATTTATGATGTCTGTGATCTCTCAGGTGGGAAGGATAGTTTGTTATGCAACAGGGCCACAAAATCTTCAGGATCACCTTGGTGGCTGTTCCTTTTTAAATGCTTTGTTTTAACTTACTTTATTAGAATGTCTGCATTAAAGATGAGTTCAATCTGGAGGAAGGAGAAGGGTTTTTTCCCCCTAGTTACAAGTGATTGTGATATAAAAACAAAAACCATCAAAAATATATTTTTAAAAGATTATCCTTTTTAGATTTTAAAAAATAATTTTAAGCTTTATTTCTTTAGTTCGAACATTAAAAAATTTAAAATAAACAGTGCATGTTAAAAAGCAATTAAATTACAGAAGCAGGAATTTATATGGCATGTTAAGGTTTTCAAAGCACTTTACTCACACATTACTTAATTTTGAATTTCACATCACAGCAGCCCTGTGATGTAGAAGCTGTTATTATTCTCATTTTACAGATGAAGAGACTAAAGATCAGAGTGGTTAAGTGGTTTTTCTCAGACTCATACCTGTAGTAGGTATCCTAAGGTGGGATTCAAACCCAGGTCTTCCTTGTTCCAAGTAGAGGGCTTGATCTACCACATCAAGGCATACAAAGAGCGAACCTATAAGAAACTATTTAAAAATTCGGCTGGTTGTTTCTCACAAAAAATCAGTCCATTCAAATAACATCTACACTTAGTTTCCTTATCCATGAATTGAGGGACTAGCTAAGCTAATTTGTACTAATCCAGGTTCCCCTTAACTGTAAGATTTCTTAAAATTCTATTCATTTAAACATGTTTCCCCTATATTTTCTCTTTCTTTTTTTACTTTTTTTCCCCAGTATTTATTTTCCATTTTTAAATTCTATTCACTTATATCAGGTCCCTTCTTCATGGAATGCTTCTCAAAAACCATAGCTTTTGATAGCCAAACAAACAATTCCTTATTTCTGCTTTCTTATTTTTAATTACTTCTCTGGCCCCTACTCGGACCACCATCTGTTATATGGTTTCCAGATTGAGGGAAGAGAAAGAGAAAAATCCATTGTCCAAATGTTAGTGTGCTTTAAAATGCTTGGTGTCACCTGACTCTGTTGAAAGCCAGTAATCTCTTCTTCCACACTGGTTATCACTGCATTGTCTTGAAGTGAAGACAAGAGATGACTTTTGACCTCAAACTAATATTTCATTAAAAAGGCAGCTGAGAAGCACCCCTGAGGCCAGTGTTGCTAGAGATGTTGGGACCCTGGCCTGCAGTTACACAGCCTTGTGCCCTGATGCTGGTTCTGAAGATTTAGTTTTAGATTTACTAAATACAACCCAGCACAAGGTCTTATCGTTATTTATGTCTCCCTGGGAAAATTAATAGCTTCCAAGCTGATAGCAAATCTTTCTGTAGTTGCAACAACCCTTGAGAGTTTACCCTTATCTCCCATCCAGGATTTTATTTATTTTTCATGCCAGATAATAATAACATCCATAAATCTTCAATTTAATGCTTTGAGGAAGCCTGCCTCTACGTATGATAAACCATTAAGGCAACTCAATCTTGATGCAATCTTAGAACTGCTGTATATATTTAATAATATATCAGCCACACTCTGCCTTCAATTTAGTCTTTTTCCTCCTATGTATTCATTCACTATTCACTTGGGATGTTTTTATTGAGGTTCTACTATGTGGAAAGCACTTTTCAGGGTCATTGTGGAGAACACAAAGATAAATAGGATATGGTTCCTGTCCTTAGTCTAATAGAAGAGGTGACAGGCATACAAAAAGATAACATTTTAATAGAATCAAATGCAGGATTTTTTTTAAACTAGGTCTCCCTATTTTGCCTAGACTGAAAGTGCAGTCACTCATCCATCCTACCCCATTGCTGAAGGGCTCAGAAGCTTTGACTTGCTCCATTTCTGACCTGGACCACTTGGTTCATATGGTACTGGCCTTATTGTGGCCACTCAATCACTTTATTTTTTTCCTTTTTTTTTATTTTTTGGAGGTAATCAGGGTTAAGTGACTTGCCTAGAGTCACACAGTTAATAAGTGTCTGAGGCTGGATTTAAACTCAGGTCCTCCTGACTTCTGGACTGGGAACCTATCCACTGCATCACCTAGCTCTAGTGTAGCTCAGAAGTCCCCAGCTCAAGCAATCCTCTAGCCCCAGCCTCCACTGAAGCAGAATGACCAGGGGTGCCACCATTCTCAGATCACGTAGAAAAATTTTCACATCCATTTCAGGTAAAGTGAGAAAAAAGTACAAGGTGGCAGTAGGTTTAAATCATGTAAGAAACATAAAGGAATTCTTACAGCTGAAAATCATGTTTTCATTGTTTCTTGATTCATCAGGAAGCTAGCAAGTAGATATAGCATTCATGTTTGAAGTAGAGTTTGGATTAGATGACCTCATTGCCCCTTTCATCCCTAAAACCCCGTAATTCAAGAAATTTAGGGGAGAGGTGCTGTAGAATGTAAGCTTCTTGAAAGTAAAGGTTATTTAATTTTTTGTCTTGATCCTCACAACAACCCCATGAGGAAAGTGCTATTATGTGACTCCAATGGTCTTGCAATGAATTCCAGCTCATATTCTTTTAGTTTTTTAAGGTCTCTAAAGTAATTTCCCCTGCAATATAATGGCAGAATCTTGAAGTTGGAAGGGACTTCCATGGACTTTTAGTCCAATTTATATCAGCTACAGCATACAAGATAAGTACTTCAACAGCTTTTGAGGGAGAAGCCACTATCTCCATAAGTAGCCAGCCCACTTTGGGGCTACCTCTGATTGTAGGAGGGTTTTCTGAACATCACACCAAAATCTGCTCTTTTTGCAACTTCACATCATAGAATCTGAGCACTGGAAAGGACCTTAGAGGTCATCTGTGTCTGACCCATACATGAAAGGAATCCTCATACCTGACCAACAAGTGGTCTTCCAGACTATGCTTGAAGACCTTCAAAGGGAGAAAGCCCACCACCTCCCATTCCATTCTTGGACAACTCAAGTTTTGAGGTCTGATATCAAGCCAAAACTGGCCTCTTTACAACTTCCCATCCATGGCTTCAGGTTTTGCCTTCTGGGGTCAAACAGAAATCTAATCTCTGCTCCACAAGACATTCCTTCAGATACTTGAAGACAGCTATCATGTTTCACATCACCATCTCCCAGTCTTCTCTTTTCTAGGCTAAACATTTTTTTTAAAAAAAATTACTGTTTTTAAAGAGATCTTTAAATCAAGGGCCTTTATCTTCTTAGCTGCCCTCCTTTCGACGCTCATTAGCTTCTCAAGCATGGCCAGGGGTGTACCTGAGCCACCTCAAATTGACTCATAATAGCTGATTGATAAATTTTAAGTATGAGCATTTATGCTTCAAAAATTGAGAAACACTACAAATAGGGGCAATGGCCCTGGAATCAAGAGGACCTGAATTGAAATCCAGCCTCAGACATTTCCCAGGGGTGTGACCCTGAGCAAGTCTCTCAACCCTGTTTGCCTCAGTTTCATCATCTATAAAATTAGCTGGTGAAGGAAATGGCAAACCACTATAGCATCTTTGCCAAGAAAAACCCAAATGGCATCAAGGAGAGCTGGACATGACTGAGGTAACTCAACAACAACAAAACAAAACAGAGCTTAATTTATTGTTTTGTTGATTTTCTAGGCTTTAGAAAGGGATGGAGAAAAATGATACAGATTAAACTTTAAAAATGTATCCTATGTCTTTTTCTTTTTTTTCCCTTTGGAAAACCAGTTGTTAAACATTTACCACCACAACCCTGCATGACACCCATAACAGAATGCAATTCTCCAGGTAAATTGTGATAGGGCAGAGTATATTGGAACTGTCATCTCCCTACTTAACTCAATGCTTCCAGTTCTGCCCTCTGGTGCCAAACAGAATAAGAGTAATTAATCTTCCACACAACAACCTTTCAACAATTTGAAGATAGCTATTATGTTCTCCTGGCCTTCTCTTTTCCAGGTTTAATATTTCAGTTCCTCTAATGGATCTTCATAAGACATGAACTCCTTGACCTTGAACAACCCTGTGAGATAGTCAGGGAAAATTTATTACCCTCATGTTAAAATTAGGGAAATGAGACTCAGCAAGGTTAAATGGCAAAAGATCATAGATCTATAGATAGAAAGGACCTTAGAGATTGTCTAACTGAACCCCTTTTACAGATGAGGAAACTGAGGGCTAGAGGAATGTAGTGACCTGCCCAAGGTCACACATGTAGCCTGCTTCTCTTGGCCAGTGATCAAGTTGACCCTCTATTTTGGAGGTCAATCATGGTTGGGACTATTTGGGAGCATTCTGTTATAACCGCATCCTTAGGTTTAGCAGAAGCTGAGACAACTCTTATCATTAGGGCACGCTTATTCAGGACCAAGACAGGGTGACATAACGTCCCTTTCAGTTCTAAAATATTTTAAGTATATGACCTTATTAAAACAGATAAGTATAACTGTTATTTGCAGCTTTCTCACAGACCACAGCTGAGAGGAGCTGTTATTTGCGTTAGGGCTTTGGCAGGAATCTGCTAATTGTGGGTCAACTGCAGCTGAGCGGGTGAGTAAGTAGCATCTTATCAGCAAAAAAGAGGGGAAAGCCCCAGAAAACAAAGTGGGAAAGTCCCAGAAAACAACAACCACTGCCAGTAATTCTAAATAAGATCCTTTCACAGACAGACATCAGCTCAGGATGGTCATTCTATACACTGGTGCTTCAGTGGGAATTTTATCATTCCTGAGCACATACACAAGGAGACTGATCAATGAAAATAACAGGAAAGCCCCAGAAAAAGGTGGGGAAGCTTAATATAGATAAAACCAAGCTCAGGAGCAACCAGTGCCAGAGCTTTTAGACCAGTTAACCCACATGGTAGAATGGGCAATGTGCCAAAGCAGTTTGCCAAGAAGAGTTAGTCATAAAGAGCCTCAGCGAAAGAATGAGAGATAGCCAAGTATCTCGGTTCCAGTGAGGATGGACGTGGAGATTTGTCCTGTGTCCTGGAGAGCTTGCACAATTACATTTCTGATAGTGTTAAGAAACAGATATGTACACATTTGCTTATTCTACATATACCTATATTTGTAATTGTTGCTTCACTGGAAAGAATGTAAATTGCTTGGGCATAAATCATTTCATTCTTTACTTTGTAGCCCCAGCACCTAGCACATAATAGGCACTTGATAAATGCTAGTTGATTGATTGTGTACCAAGTGTAGCTCAATATGAAGGTTAGAACTGTCCTTCTCAAACTCTTTTGGCTCGTGGTATAGTTTTATTTTTGGCTGTAAGGATTGGGAAGGGTGGGAAAACTTGGACATCCACCAATAATTGCAAGTTTAAGTTTCATATAGTGGCCCACACTTTGAGAGCTATTGGGTTGGAAAGTAGAATAATGTGACTCAGAAGAAGAAGGAAACAATCAGTGGGCAGTCTGGTATAGTGGACAGGTTCTTGAACTTGGAGTCAGGAGAAAAGGTTCAAATCCTGAGTCAGACACTTTTTTAAAGCATGTAACTTCAAATCTCTGTGCCTCAGTTTCTTCATCTCTAAAATAAGAGGATTGGACTTAGTGACCTCTAAGGTCTATTGGATCTATGGCTCCTTTGGATAAATGGGAGTATGTTTCCACCAGGGATGAAGTTGTTTCCTCAGAGGAAGGAGCAAATTCTTATGTTCCCAAAAGTGATTCTGTATCTTCATACATGCTGGCAGGAGAGAAACCGTCCAGGAAAAAAGAGATGAACTTTAGTGATTGATGGATCCCTTCTGAGTAGAGTTGGAGCTGTGACACATCAATATAACATGATCGAGAGAGAGGTTTGTTTGTTTGTTGTATGGGGTGATATACAGGAGGTGTTGGACAGTGCCTGGAGACTTGTCAGCCTGCCAATCAAAACCAATTTCTGATGATTCATATGTGGATTATTAAAACCACAAGAAGAAAACTAGAAAGCATTGCTAGGAATTATGAAGACTGGGGCAAGAAACTTAAGACCTTAAGGGCACAGATAGTTTTCTCATTGCAGCCAAATGAATGTAGGAACTTTAGCAGAAAAAGATCAATTTGGTAAACTTAGTTACCAATATATTATCTGACTTGAGATTCTCGACCATAGTTAAGGATAAAGCAATGATGGCTCCCGGCTAGGGATGGAGTACTTCCAACACAGGCCAGTGAAAACATATCTGTCTTGTGAATTGGGGAAAAAAGGGTTTAGTTTAAACTGCAAATGGAAGGGGAGAGAAAAAAAAAACCTGCTGAAATATCCACCAAGATACAACAAAATAGGCATTATTAAAAAGATCCATGAACTTAAAAAAATACATATTGATACCTACATTTCATCATAATTGCTTTCCTTTGTAATCTTATGTATTTTATTAGATTCATTTAAAAGCATGATTTTCAGAAGGGTCCATGGGCTTCCCCATACTACAAAAGAGGTCCTTCACACACACACACAGACACACACACAGACACACACACATTAATAAATGAATGAATGAAGCCTTAAGAACTTACTATGTATAAAGCACTATGCTGGTGATACAAATAGAAAAGTAAGACAGCCCCTATTCTCAAGGAGCTCACATTCTAATGGGAAAGACAACATATATTGAAGATTTTCATTGTAAGTCAGATGGAAAAATTCCATGGTCCTTAGGATATAGTGGTAAAGCAGTTAATGACTCTAATTTACTGTCATTATTTAATGTCACTATTCCCAGGGTCCTGGGCCGTCCTCATCAGGAATATATGAAAGGAGATGCTGTTAAGGTGCTCGTGGTTTGACCTGCCTGGCATCTACTGCCTCTTGCCTCTCCTTCAAGATGCGTTGTTGCTTCAGCTAGGCTGTCTTACCTGCTCTGTTGGGAGGGACAGTTAGTAGGGATGATTGGCCCCTTCTCCACAGGTGTTCCTTCTTTGAATGATGTCTGTGAGGGCTGGACTAGAAGCAGGAATGATGGGAGGGGAGGGGTTCTGCCACTCTCAGGGTTCCTGCTCCCTTCATCTGCCTGTTAGTGGCAGTTGGTCAACAGTTGTTAATAGTAGGGCTATTAATTGGCTTAATTTCAATATTGTTGTGTCTCAGGGAATAGGGAGGCCTGAGGAGAGGGAGAGAGATGGAACACCAGTTGGTGGAGTAGTCAGAAAACACACAACATTTATTGATTATAAAATTCATCATCTTATATGGGTGCAGTTTGTGGCTCCCCAAAACAATTACAATAGTAACATCAAAGATCACTGATAACAGATCACCATAACAGATTTAATTATATTGAAAAAGTTTGAGATTTTGTGAGAATTAGCAAAATGTGACACAGAGACATGATGTGAGCACATGCTGTTGGGAAAATGGTGCCAATAAACTCACTTGATACAAGGTTACTATAGACCTTCAATTTGTAAAATAAAAAACAAACCAAAAAAAAGCAATATCTGCTAAGTGTAATAAAGTAAAGCACAATAAAATGGAGTATGCCTGTACCCAGTCGATTGGGTATAAAAAGCTATGTTACCAGTAGAGAAATAGGAGGGCAAGGGGATAAGAGATATGGAGGGAAGAGTGTGATGATGATAAAAGGGAGGGAAGATTTAAGGGAGGCAATGGTCAGAAGCAAAAGAGACTTTTGAGGAGTGACAAAGTAAAAGGGGAAAGAAGGATAAACAGCAGAAAATAGGATGGAGAGAAAAATGCTGTTTGTAATAATAATGGTGAATGTGAATGGGGTGAGCTTACCCATAAAACAGAAGTGGATAAAACTTGAGTAGATCTTCCTTTGAACTGTTTTTTTTTAAATCTTTGTTGCAAAGAAAGGCTTGTTGTGTGGAAAGTGGACAAATTTGAAAATGAATGTGTTATAAAAACAATAGGGAACAATAAAACTTCCAAAAGTGGTTTTGCTTTCTGCCCAACATCATTAATATTGTCTCTATTTATCTCGATCCCCAGTTCCATTTCTTTTATGACCTTTTTGTTGTCTTGAAAAGTGGCTTTAAAAGCCATTATGGTTGTCATTATTCACAACATTGTAAAGCAAAACAACTGTGGAAGACTTAAGAATTCTGATCAATACTCTAATCAACCATGATGAACTAGAAATGCAGAAAAAGACATCCTTTTTTTTAAAAAAATATATATATAAGCAATATTTGCATTTGTTTTGCTTTAGTATGGTACCTTTGTACAGAGGAAGGTTTCTTTCTTTCTTTCTTTTTTTTTTTAGTGGATGGAGTACAGAATCCAGTAGAAGAGATGAGTAAATGATAGTATTTTTTAAAAAAAAGAAAGAAAAAAGAAAAAGAAAAGAAAGAAAAGAAAGGAAAAAAAACCCTCAACCATTGAATCATCTGGAAAAAAGCACAGAAGAGAAGTGAACAAGGTTCAGAGAGAATCACAGACAAATATGACAGTTTGGGAACTAAGGTCATGAATTCATTATGTGCTTTTAAAAAACCAAGCTGCACATAACATTGATTCACAATTTCATATACAATCCTCTTTTTCTGTTCTTCATGTATGTGTGTATATATATATATATATATATATATATATATACACACACACACACACTTATATATGTATACACACATATATGTTGATATTTGTTAGTGTGTGTTAAGTTCAGAATGCCAAAAAAATAAAGTAGTTAGAGATAATACAAGGAGGTAAATTCAACTTCATAGCTATCTCTGAGACTTGATGGACTGTGGCTAGAGTAACTATTGAAGCTTATATATTATGTAAATAGAACAGTTTAGATAAAAGAAATTGTGTAATAACATTGTGTATCAAGAAGATATGCTCACTTTTTTGTAGTATCAGAAACTGCAAATAAAATAAGTACTCATTGACTAGGGAATTCTTGATCAAATTGGGTTATATAAATGTGATAGAATATTATAGAATATTATGGAATTTAGAGAAACACAGGAAGACTACTGCAGAATGGAGAAAGCAGAGAGAACAATAGACACAATGAGTACAGTAATGTAAACTAAAAATACTAAAAGACAAACAGATTAATTACAATAACCAATCTTGGTCTGAGAGAACAGATGATAAAACAGACTTCCTTTTTCTCAGTAGAGAGGTAGGAGACTATGAGTATGGAATGTTGTCTATACTATGAGCTGCTGTCTTTTTGTCTGTTGATTTTTACCTAACTATTTTTTCTTTAGCTACAAAGAAAGGCTCAGTGTGTAATGAGGTGAGACATATCTGGGAAATTATTGTAGTGTTAAAAAAATAAAGAGTATGATTTCTGGGGGTGGAGTCAAGATGGCAGAGGGAATGTGAATAAATTGTGACACTAATGCATTGTTGGTGGAGTTGTGAACTAGTCCAACCGTTCTGGAGAACAATTAGGAACTAAGCCCCAAAGGCTATAAAACTGTGCATACCCTTTGACCCAGCAATACCACTACTAAGTCTGTGTCCCACAGAGATCAAAGAAAAGAGAAAAAGACCTGCTTATACAAAAAATATTTATAGCAGCTCTTTTTGCGGTAACAAAGCATTGGAAATCAATATATAGGGGATGTTCAACAATTGGGGAATGGCTGAACAAGTTGTGGTATATGATTATGATAGAATACTATTGTGCAATAACAAATGATGAGCAGCATGGTTTCAGAAAAACCTAGGAAGACTTATATGAACTGATGCAAAATGAAGTGAGCAACACCAAGAAAACACTATAGGTAGGAGCAGCAATATTGTAAGGTTGATCAATTATGAAAGACTACTCTGATCAAGAAGATGATTCAAGACAATTCTAAAGGACACATGATGAAAAATGTTATCCACCTCTAGAGAGAGAACCGATGAACTCTGGATGCAAATGGAAGCATATTTTTTTAAACTTTATTGTTTTAATTTTGTGTTTCCTTTTGAAACATGGTTAATATGGAAATGTTTTGTATGACCTCACATAATATAATTGAAGTTAAATTGGTTGCCTTCTCAAGGAGGAAGGAGTGACAGGAGGGATAGAGATGATTTGAAACTCAAAATTAAAAAAAAATTCTTAAATTTTTTTTCATGGAATTGGGAAATATTTAATGAAATAAAAATAACAAATAAAAGATATCAAAACATAAATATTTCTTAAAAATATGCTTCATATATAGAAATTCATGAACCAAATGGAGAAAACTTAGTGGAAAGTATTTTGATGATCAATGGGGAAAACAAACGATACTGTCAGAAGAGGGGGAGGGCATGTACACTATAGACCACCTAACCAGAAGCAGGAGATGGGTGTGTTTAGGAAATAAATAAAAATTTGGCATGGTCCTATGATATTATAATGAAGAGGACTTTAACCCTTTAGACACATCTGAAGCTCTTTTTCTACTAAAAGCAGAACAGCTTATGAATTTATTTCATTTAATGATATTTTCATTGAAAGAAGTAATAAAGAGAATCATATTTTTGACCTGTTTCTAACCAATAAGAAGAACTGGTTTTCCAAAGTACAAATGACAACACCCTCAGGAAGGGAACACCTTGTCTTAGAGTTTATGAGGTTATGGAAGCAAAGGAGGGAAGTCTTGTCATGGACCCTTGATTTTGAGAGAGTAGATTTCAAAAAATCGAGAGATGGCATCCTAAAGGTTTAAAATCTACAGAGTAAGTTAATTCAAGAGGAATGCAACTCTGATATAAACACAAATGATTCTGGTAAGACAGAAAAGGGGGGGCTTTCTCAAAGAACTGATGTGGATGCCCAAGGAACAAACATATCAACAGATTTGGATTTTAAAGACACAGCCAAGAAGATGGAAGCCTGGGCAGGTATCTGAGGGGGAAAAAAAGAAGATGGGTATGGTCCTGTAAGGATAGTGTCAGAAATGCCAAAGCTCAAAGCGCTGCAGTTGGCAGTGAATAATAAGGACAACCATAATGGCTTTTTAAGCCACTTTTAAGGACAACAGAAAGGTCATAAAAGAAATAGAACTGGGGATCAGGATGGATAGAGACAATATGAATGATGTTGGGCAGAAAGCAAAACCACTCTTCAAAGTTTTATTGTTCTCTATTGTTTTTATATCATACTCCTTTTCAAATTTGTCTCCGTTCTACCTCAAAAAGCCTTTTTTTACAACAAATATTAAAAACAGTTCAAAGAAAGAACTATTCATGCTTATGTTTTCTCTACCATGGAGAATAATATTGGCTTAGGAAGGAAAGAAGAAATTGGGAGTTGCAACTTAAGTGAGGGTACTGTACCACCGAACAATACCATTTATATTTAGGTCACCAGGCTCAAACCCCATTGATATGAGTACTCTCTTGAATAATGCAGACTACAACATATCTATACCTTCTTACTATACTCATTATTTTCTATGTAATCCCATAAATCTTCGATGAATGATTTATAGGAATACTCAATGTCCTGGAGGCCTTCTTTTTGACCTTTTGCCATGCCATGGGTACCTCTGCAGTGCTTAGAGGATCTACGTATTACCCCTTGCTCTTGGAATATGACTAACTTACCTTTTTTAATCATACATTTTCTGGATGATGTCTTTGATACTGTTTCTTGTGCATATTCAGTGTTGGCTATAGCTTTCTACCTAGTCACATCCGTCATGCATCTCTCCACTGTCCTTTGACCTGTAATCTTGATTCTTGAGAATTGATAGTATTCTCAGATTGACAACTATTCCTCACTACTGGAAGAACGTTGATCTTAATAAGATACGTGTGTGTGTGTGTGTGTGTGTGTGTGTGTACGCGTGCATGTGTGTGAGAGAGAAAGAGACAGACAGACAGAGACAGAGAAAAGGAGAGGTGTGCACCTAGGAATCATTGCAATCCAGTCAGCTTTCTTCCTCCAATTCTGGGCGCATCACCCAGGTTTACTGCCTGTCCAACATACATTTTTGATGGACCAACACAACGGGTTACCTATCCATCTGCCTGTGTACTACTCCTTACCTTCTCTACACCTTCTCTCCAGAGTTCAAGCTCTTCTTTTCTGAGGAAATTGATCCATCTAGGTTTGGAATCCCCTCTTGGGTCTGAGCTGCCTTTTTTGGTAAGTGAATGAGTACAAACTTATCTAACTGTATTATATCTAGCCTACCCCAGACCATGCTTCCTACTTCCACATTGCTATCTATCCATCCACCTGAGGCATCTTGTCACCTGCCTTGATGCTACCTGCATAGTCCTGGCTTTCCTTTCCTGCTCTTTTCTTTAGGAAAAGCACTTGAATCAACACCATGGCTCTTAGAAAGGGATCTGACAATCAACTGCCCTGTAACTCTACTCACAATTCCTGGTCACCCCAACTATATGTGTCCTTTCCTTCTATTAGAATACTAGAATACAAGTTCCTTGAGGGAAGAACTTTGCTTTTTTTTTTTTTTATTTGCATCCCCAGAGCTTAGTACAGTACCTGGTATGTAGAAAACACTTTTTTCATTCATTCATTCATTCATTCATTCATTCATGGAGAATGGACATTTTGCATCCACTTAGTTTTTCCTGTGTGTATCGTTTGAGTGGCTGTGTCTTTATTAAAGAGGCTCTGTAACATTTTGGAACTTGAGGCAGTCAGTGCAAGATCATCCATAAACATAGAGTATTTTATGGACTTTACCGTCTCAGGGAAATCTCTTTTCATTTTGGATTCAACATAGGACCTTGACAACGGCAGTGATAAATACTCTTTATGCATCTCTTGGTATTGTTAACCAAAAGATTGCTGAATAAAGTTAGCTCCGTGGTTATATTCATCAAAGAATCATGTATGAGCTTAAGACATACATGGAAGACACCTTGCTGGAGGAGGGCATTTTATTTGTTTTGACTAGGCCATGGAGTTAAGTGACTGTCACCTTTTTGAGTAACAATGTTATGTTTTTTTTTAATAAATCCTATATTATCTTGCATTTTTCAGATATCTTGAAAATCGGTATTTCAATGCTTTAAAAATTGCGTGGCCTCCAGCACCTTTCACATCATAGAATCACAGATTTTGAACCATTAGGGCCTTTAGAGGTTATTGAGTCCTATCCCCTCACTATGCAGAGGACTACAATGAGGTGCAGTGAGGTTAAGTGACTTGCTCAGGGTCACACAGCTAGTATAAGTGTTCGAGGCATTTGAAACCAGGTCTTTCTGATTCCAGGAACAGCTCTTCCTGACTTGGCCTCTTTCTTCCTTTCTAGTCGTCTTACACCTCACACTCCCTCTCCACCCTCCCTTTCCCCTTTTCTTCTATCCAGTGACATTGCCTTCCTTGCTTTTCCTGACTCCAAGCATTTTCACTGACTGTCTGCCCCCCATTCCTGGTACTCTTCCTCTTCTTCTTTCTCCTCCTCTTCCTCCTCCTTCTCCTTCATTTATTTGTTTTTAACATTCATTTAAATTTTTTTTGAGTTCCAAATTCTCTCCCTTCTCCACCCATTGAGAAGGCAAGCAATATGATATCAATTATACATGTGAAATCATGCAAAACATCTTTTCATATTAGCCATGTTGCAAACAACCTCCCCACCTTCTAGCTTCACTGGTGTTCTTCAAGTGTCAGCTCAAGTCTCATCTTTACAAGAAGCTTTCTGATTCCTTCTTAATCCTACTGCCTTCCCTCTGAGAGTCTATCCAGTTTTCCCTGTGTATGTCCTGTTGGCACATAACTATTTGTGTGCTGTCTCTCCCTTCCCAAAACTGTGAGCTGCTTGAGAGCTGGGGCTGTCTTTTGCTTTTTTCTTTTTATCCCTATATTTAGCAAAGGGTTTGGTACACACTAGGTGCTTAATAAATGCTGATCAATTCTATACCACTCTGAGTGTACTTAGTGTGGTCCAGTTTCTTTATGCCATATCTATTTCCTAACAGAGCAGATCACAGATAGGAGTGTTTGGATTCAACACCCAGGCCAGGCCAAACTCAGGACCTTTCCAGCCTGGTACAACCTGTCAGAATTTATACTCTATTGCCATAGTCTTTGAGAATGCAGGGTGATCGCCACCACCACCATGAGGCATCGGAGCAGGACTGTTTTTGGAGGTGTGTTAGTTTACACCTTATCTAAATTCTGCCTTTCCCCTCCTTTCCACCACCCCATTTCTCAGCTAGCTACAAAGAAGAGTCTTCTAAAGGAGAAGTGAAAGACTGCCTCCTTTCCAGGTTCCTCCTGCTCTTAAGCTTTTCCTGCCTTTTCCTAGGAATGAAGAACTGAAAATGTGTTTTTAAAAGGAGCATGGCCACACTGGTTTGTGAATCACTGTGATTTTCCTTTCACCCAGTCAGAAGAAGCTTTGTTCCCCCCCCCCCCAGCCCTCTTTAATTGCTTAAGCTTCTCCTCCTCCCTTCTGATTCTTACTTTAGGTTAGGGGGCAACGAAATTCTGGGTTAGTTGTTACCATAGCAACTAGGTCTCACTTTAAAAGATTTGATGTAAACTGCTTTCTAATTCAGTCTTTTATCTAAGTCCTTACACCACAGCAGGGGTTCAGACAACCGCGAGACGGGACACTCCACAGATGGTCAGGACCCAGAGAACAAACAGATGTGAGGGACTGGGGGCAGAGGTTTAAGAAAAAGTCAAGTAGCCTGGCTAAAATCTAGGCATATGGGCAATTATCGTCAGGGTGGTCCAATACTGTCCACCGGGTCCCAGGCACAGGGGTGGGCAACCTGCAGCCCCGAGACCCCATGTGGCCCTCTAGGTCCTCAAGTGTGCTCCACAAAGGATTTTGTTCTGTGAAGTTTAGATTCAGTCAAAAGACTGAACTTAAGGACCTAGAAGGCCCATGTGGCCTTGAGGCTGCAGGTTCCCCACCCCTGTGAGGGGCACAATGCTTGCCTTTTCCCTTGATGACAGGCATTACAAAGACCAGCAGATGGGTCCTATTTATTACTAATTATTGTGTCCCAAATTACAGAGAGGATACAGTGAATTATTATCTCTATGGCTCCAGGCCATCTCAACTAATTGAGGTTATCCAGCCTGTTGGCATTGAATCTGAACTGTGCTTGTTGTATGATTGCCCAACAGGATCCCATGCCTCAAAGGGTCACTGTTCCTTCAGTGGTTCATGACCAGCTAACTCCTTGGATAGACCATTGGTCCTGGAGTCAAGAAGACTTGGAATTATATCTGGTCTCAGACACTTTATCACCCTGGGCAAGTCGCTTAACCTCTTTCTACCTCATTTTCCTCCACTGTAAAATGGGGATCATAATAGCACCTACATTCCAGGGTTGTTGTGAGGAATAAATGAGATGTTTATAAAATGTTTAGCATAGTACTTTAATAAAGGCTTGTTCCCTTCCCCTTCCCTTATGTGAGTTTAAGGATTACTAAACTAGTATATATCTATATCTAATTTTTTTTGTTCCCTAGGAGGGAGAGTATAGTATGGGTCTGTAGGTCTTATTGCACTTTAGGGCTCAGTGATTCTTGAGGTGTGGTTTTGTATTAGTAGAACCAACAGCAGGTTGATAATCTGTGATGAAGACTGACTCACAAATTTTGAAAAGGCAGAGTCATCTGAGATCCCATCTTAATTTTTATTTTTTTTAGGCAACTGTGGTTAAGTGACTTGCCCAGGGTCACACAGCTAGTAAGTGTCAAGTGTTTAGTCCGAGGCTGGATCTGAACTCAGCTCCTCCTGACTTCAGGGCCGGTGCTCTATCCACTGCACCACCTAACTGCCCCTGAGATCCCATCTTTATTTCAAAACAGATGAAAAAGGAGAAAGAATGAGCCAGCTGACTCTCACAGATGATAGGGAGAGGTATAGGCAGGCAAGCATATCAAGGATTTACCCCATGAGCTGGCATTCTCAGCAGAAGGTTGGAGAAGGTTGGAGAAGGTGTCTTTGTTCAGTTCAGAGCACCACCTTTTAGAATAGACATTGATAAACTTGTTGTTGTTCCTTTCTTTTTTAAGAGGACTAGTGACATCATGGGGTGAGGTCTTGACTCAAGTGTGAATTGGATTTAAGTGAGGCAGAGTGGCACAAAGTCATCAGCCTCACTCTCTCTTCCAGAGTCACAGGAGTTTAGTGGCAAGAAAAAGGTCTAGATGACTGGAGATGGCCCAGCATGTTGTGGATGACCTTGGTCTTCAATGCCTGACCAAGCTCTAAGTGCTCCACAGCGCTTGATTCAGCTGGCTTCATGGACAAACTGTTCTCATCTGCCCATTCTGCCTGGGGTAAAGTCTTCACATGCTTGGGGTAGATATCCTCCTAACTCATCATTGGGTTTGAGGCCTGTCAGTTGCCCTCAACCTGCTGAGACAGTTTTTTTGGGGTGTGGCCGCTGCACGTGCTACAGCTTCTTGGAATCACAGGCGAGAGAGTGAGAGGTGGACACCAAATGTGGATGGGCAACCCTAAAAAGGGCTCAGTGAGCCCTCACACCAGAGATGCTAGTTCTCCCAGAATACTAGAACATGCCCAGTTGAAAAAGGGTGGGATGGTGAAGGAACCTGGATCCTATGCTATATGAGAATTTGTAAGGGAACTGGGAATGTTTACGTTGGAGAGGAGAAGTCTTAAGGGGACATAATAGTTGCTGTCAAACAAAAGGGCTCTCTTGACTAAGGAATTAAATTTGTTCTTATTCCTAGGGGTCAGAACAAGGAATGGAAATTGATGAGAAATGAATATGGCTTCAACATAAGGACAAAATTTTCTCATAATTAAGAGTGATCTAAAAGCAGAATAGGCTGCCTTGGGCAGGGGGAGGTAGTGAGTTCCCTTTCATTGGAGGTCTTTGGACTAAGACTGGCTGACCCTTCATCAGAGGATGTTCTTAAGTGGATTCCTGTTTGGATGTGGGTTGGGCTATGTTACCTCTGGGATCTGTTCCAGCTCTGAGATTCTGTGAATCAGCTAGCAGGGATGGAGACACAGGGAGTAGGTAGGTCTATGGTCCCTGGCAAGCACAGGAGTGAGTAAACTAGGATAATTATCATCCCAGGAATGAACGTAATAATACATAGCATCTATATAATGCTTTATGGTTTGCAAAGTTTTACATACTATCTCATCTGTTCTTCATATCAACTCTGTGAGGTAGGTACCATTATTATTTCCATTTTCAAGTTGAGGATACTGAGGAAGACAGAGGTTAAATGACTTTCCTAGGATCACACAGCCTGTGATCTGAGGCTGAATTTGAACTTAGGTCTGTTGGCACAGCGGATAGAGTGCTGGGCTTGGCATCAGGAAGACTCATCTTCCTGAGTTCAAATCCAGCCTCAGACACTTACTGGCTGTGTGACCCTGGGAAAGTCACTTCACCCTGTTTGCCTCAGTTTCCTCATCTGTCAAATGAGCTGGCGAAGAAAATGGCAAACCACTGAGGTATCTTTACCAAGAAAACTCCAAATGGGGTCATAAAGCATCGCACATGACTGAAACGATTGAATAACAACAATAACAATTTTAAAATATTATTATGGGAAAAGGTCTGTAGGCTTCACTAGACTGGCAAAGGTCTTCATGACATACAAAGTGGGCCTCTCATCTAATCTGAGCCCTTCATTTCATCAAAAGAAAACCAAAGCCTGGGGTGGTCAAAGGACTAGCTGCACATCATTGAGCCTCAGTATCCTCTTAAAGAAAAGCCAGTGATCTTTCCCTGGTCATGAGACTAGATCAGTGGTTCCCAATCTTTTCGAGTATGAGGACTGTTTTTTAACATTAAAAAAAACTCTCCACATGTTAATTGTATGATTACTACCAATTGATGGAGAACATCCATGGTGACAAGAAGCTACTGTGAATTCATTGGACCATCAACCTAGAGCTAGAAGGAACCCATCTAGTTTGACCATAATTCATTATCACTTTTAAATGAATTTTTATTTTACCAATCATAAAAATATCAACATCATTTGAAAACTGTCATATATATGAGTAGCTTAGAGCTAACTAAAGATCAGGATGAAATATTTGGGGCATATATATATATATATAAGTCTGAGAACCTACAACCCACAAGGAGATATATGGTTTATTCAATTTCTTTTTCTAAGATAGGATGACTTAAATATTCTATTATTTTTTTCTGTTAATCTGGGAAATTTATATTTGGTAGCTATTCATCCATTTAATTTAGATTGTCAGTTTTATTGGCATAAAGTTGTGCAAAACAACTCCTAATAATTGTTCTAATTTCATCTTTGTTGGTTGTACATTCACCCTTTTCATTTTCAATACTGGTAATTTGTTTTTTTTTTCTTTTAAATCAAATTAGCCAGTGGTTCATCTGTTTTATTGTTGTTGTTTTTTCTTCATAAAACCAGTTCCTGATCTTATTTATTAGTTCATTTTTTTAGCTTTTAATTTTATTAATCTCTCCTTTGATTTTTAGGATTTCTGGAATAGATTATTTTTGAGGGCCCCTTTTGGCTCCAGAATTCTATGATTCTATTAAAGAGTTGTTATTGTCAGTAGCCTCATCTTCACCTATGAATAACAGGGACCCTTTGATGTCCTCTATTATCTCTAAGCATCCTTGCTTTCTTCCTTGTCCTCTTTAAGCTTGGTGGGCTGCCTTCCTGCCCCTCCAGGGTTACAGGCTGACCTTTCACATGATTCTTTTTGATGGGAAGACCAAGGATGCATTTTCACACACACACACACACACACACACACACACATACACACACACACACTCCCCCACATATACACACCCCCAGGGTGTGACTATTACGTGGAGAAATACAGTAATTCTTTAAAACCATAAATTGAGAAAAGACATCTCTGCAGGGGTAGAGAGAACTTCCTCATTTGGGAATTCCCTACCTATTGAACCCGTAAGTCCAGTTTTTATCCCGAAAGTTCATATTGTATTTTGGCTTAGAGCAGCATCTTACCTTAAGAAGAGAGGGAGAAATGTGGGGGAAATGCAGGGAAGGATTTATCTCTATGCTCAGAAAATTAGAAGGTAGCATTTCCTGGGCCAGGATTTACCTTAGAACATATGAGCCTTGGCCAACAAATTTTAGAAGCTTGTTCAAGCTTGGGTTTTGTTGGCCAAGTACCTGCCAGCACTCATCTGGCAACATGTCCAGATGGAGTCATACTTTTCTTTGGGGCCTGGGCTCTGGACTTCCCTGTAGCATTTTCCCCGCCTTGCTGTCAGTCGCAAACACTGGGCAGGTTTGGTGTGGAAGGCCGGAGGGGCAGCAAGTCTGGTCTGCTTTCTCATAGTACTGTGCAAAGTACTCTGGCTTTTGAGTTAGAGGATCTGAGTTCGAAACCTACCTATATTACAGGCAAGTCACTCAGACTAGATGACCTCCAAAGTCCCTTCCAGCTCTAAATCTCCAATTCTGTGATCCTAAGGGCACCCAAAGGGCAGGGTTGGGTTTGCAGCCAGGCTTGATTCTCTTTTCCAGAGTATGCCTCCAAGGAACTGACTCAGCAACCAAGGACCAGGCCACCTGGATTCCTGAGCAAAAGAATTCTAATAGAACACTCCCTTTCTCCCTAAGCTGACTAGATCCACTCCCACAATTTATATACCTTTGATCCTTCAACATGAAGAGCCTAACACCTTTTCCTAATTTTATATAATAGAGTGGGTGGAAAGCATTGGATTTGGAATAAGAAGCCTTGGGTTCTAACAGAGTATTATAGGGGAAATCAATTTTATTGAAATATACAATTTCCCCCTATCCAAGTTGATGGATCTCATATCTATGACCTCAGGTTTTGAATCCCTGAACTGGATTATATCTAATGTCCCTTCTCACCCTAAAATCCAAAGACTCCCTAGATTCCTTTATTAAATTAAAATTTTTTTTAATAATAATTCAAAATGGAAAGGTCCTACTACTTTCAAGGCGACTATTTTTCTATCATATCTGCCAGAAGAAACAAACTTATCTTCTGTGTTTTCCCTATTCTTCATGGGATTACCTTTCTTTTGTATTCAGGTTTCCTTTAGGTCACAGCAGTTTGATTAACAAGAATGGCATCTTTGGACCAAAGTCTGTTAATGACTAAGAAGTCTAAGATGTTGACTAAAGTCCTATTTCGTTGCCTCATTATGGTGTGGAGGTGATCCTGGGTTCTCAAAGGCTTGACAAAGAGTACAAACTATGACAGGTTCTACCAAGAAGGATAATCTTTTCACACAGACCCTGCCACTCTCAGATCTGGTATAAGAACCACCCAGAGAGTTAACTGGTTCCCCTTTCTCATCTTCAAGTCAATATTTAACTCAGCTGAGAAATTAATATTACTAAAGCACAGGTCTGACTATGCCACTCCCTTATTCAAGAAGCTTCAATTACACCCTGTGTCTCTGGATAAAACACAAACTTTTTGGCAGATAGAGAAAGCCCTTTAGAATCTGCCTTCCCCTTGGCTTTCCAGGCTGATATTATATTACCCCTCCCTCCCATGTATTCTACGTTTTAGTCAAAGTGCTATACTTACTGTTCCACATACATGAAATTCTATGCCTCATGAAGCAGTTGGCCCAGTGGATAGAGCACTGGGCCTGGAGTCAGGAAGCCCAGAGTTCATATCTGTCCTCAGACTCTTACTAGCTGGGTGACCTTGGGTAAGTCACTTACTATTTGCCTCACTTTCCTCAACTGTAAAAATGGAGATAACAACAGCACCTATTTCTCAGGGTTGTAGTGAGAGTTAAATGAGATAAGTTTGTAAAGCACTTAGCATGGTACTTAGCACATAATGGGTACTTAATAAAAGCTTCCTCTTTTCCTTCCTTCCATATCTTTGTATAGGATGGTTTCCATGCCTGGAATACCTTCATGTCTTTTTTCCCCCTCTTTATTATTTATTTATTTTAGTTTTCAACATTCATTTCCACAAGATTTTGAGTTCCAAATTTTTTTTCCATCTTGCACCTCCCTTCACCCCAAGACTTTGGGATTCTGAATACCCCTTCCCCTAGTCTGCCCTCCCTTCTATTCCCCCCCCCATGCCCTTTCTCGTATCCCCTTTCCTTCTATTTTCCTGTAGGGCAAAATAGATTTCTATACCTCATTGCCTGTATATGGTATTTCCCAGTCACATGTAAAAACAATTTTTACTATTTGTTTTTAAAGCTTTGGGTTCTAAATTCTCTCCCTTCCTCCCTCCCCACCCACCCTCATTAAGATGGCAAGCAACTCAATACAGGTTATACATGTGTAGTCATGCAAAACACTTCCATAGTAGTCATGTTATGGAAAACTAACTATATTTCCCTTCATCCTATCCCACCCCCACCCCCCATTTATTCTATTCTCTCTTTTGACCCTGTCCTTCCTCAGAGGTGTTTGCTTCTGATTACCCCCTCCCCCAGTCTGCCCTCTCCTCTATCATGCCTCTGCTCTCTTATCCCCTTCTCCCCTGTTTTTTTGTAGGATAAGATAGATTTCCACAACCAATTGAGTGTAATACCTTCATGTCTTATCCCCACCCCTTAGACCCCTTAATTTTCTTTAAGTGCAGTCACCTCCCTTTCTTGATTCTCCCATTTGTTGGTGTCCCATCTCCTTATGTTGCATTTTCTTTATAGAAAAAGTGATACAAGGACACTCTCAAAGTATCTCTGAAGAACTTTAGAATTGATTGTGTGATATGGGAGATACTGGTACAAGACTGCTCAGCATGGTGTGCCAGGCATATTGAGGAAGGCGCTGTGTTCTATGAGCAAAACAGAGTTGAAGGAGCTCAAAAGAAATGCAAGATTTGAAAATTTAGAGAATCCACCCCAAATGTTCACATGGATTATTTGTGCCCCACCTGTGGTAGAGCATTCCAAGCTCTTATTGGTCTGATCAGTCACAGTTGGGCACACTGTAATTTGACTCTAATATAGTGATGTCATTTTGGTCCTTTTTCTAGAGCGAAGGACATCCAATTGGCCAACCAATTTTCTTTGTATACAATTTATATCAACTTATCTGTGAGCATGTTATTTCCTCACAGAAGAATTTAAACTCCTTGATGGCAGGGAGTTCCTTCCCTCCTTCGTTCCTCCCTTCTTTCCTTCCTCCCTCCCTCCCTCCCTCCCTCTCTCCCTCTCCTCCTCCCTCTCTCCTTCTCTCCCTTTCTCCCTCCCTTCCTCCCTTCCTCTCTCCCCTTCCCTTCCCTCCCCTCCACTACTCTCCCCTCCTCTCCCTGTCTCCCTCTTCTCTCTGTCTTCCTTTTTTTCTTCCTTGGTTTTCTTTCTTTATCTCCAGGACCAAATAGGGCCTGGTATATATCAGCTGCTTAATACATGCACGTTGAATGAATGAACAAATCAGAGAATCATATCACCAGATGCAAAGTGATGCATTTTTGGGGCCATAATAAGTAAGGATGATTAGTAAATAAGCCCTACATGAAGCACTTAGACAAATAAAATCACAGTTCCCTGAAGTATGGAGCTAAGAAAGGGACTAAATGTATAAGTCCTTGGAAATGTACACTTGGAAAGTAGAAAGTGACACCTGTGTGCTCCAAAGCAATGCTTGTGCTACATTTTAAGCTGTGTTCAACTTTATTTCTTTTCCCTTTCATTCTAAACTTAACAAACACAAAATGAATATTTCCAAATACAGAGTAGAACAGAAAAGGTGAACTGCACATGCAACTGAAAATCTCTATTATGTATAGCTTGCTTTTCTTTAAAAATATATAATACATTCAATGCCTAACTTTTGAAGCTGTCCTGCCTATACTTTTTTTTTTCTGGCCTATTTTTAAGTGGATGGAAGACGCTCCATGCTCACCAGAGTTGTATTTTATCCTCCCTCTTTTCCTCAGTGCCTTCGTTGGAGTTAGGAAATTTCAGCTCCAGTGAGTTCAGGTGGGGCAGTTTTTCTGGTTGGGTTTCAGAAAAGGGGTTGGGGGGGAGTTGATAGACAGGTGATGGCAGAGTCCAGCCAACAATGACCTAGGTTATTTGGTTTGGCTTTCCCGTTTTCCCTTCATCAGCAATAGCCAATAGTGGCACCAACATGTTCAAACCAGTTCACATTAGAAAGCAACACAGTGAAAACCCATGTAAACCAGCCTTTCTAGTAAGTTTATAGAAAACAAGCAAGAAAGCTGCTGGTTCTCACAGCATCTGTGAAAAGTTTTTAAGGGAACCAAGGAGGTGGTGGGATTCCTTAAACAAGTAGAGTTTGTCAGCTATGTGTTAAGCTATCTGGGATTCATATCTGAGGTGCGATGAGGATTAAAAAAGAATATTCAATCAAAAAGCCTGAATTCCTGAGAGGTAGGAAAAACATTGGAATGGAAGCCTGGGAACTGGGTTTTCAAACTTTGGCTCTGACACTATTTAACTGTGTGAAAAGAAAAAGTCACTTCATGTAGCTGTAGAATTTCTCTTTTGTAAATTGAAGGGGGTTGGACTAGTTGACCTCTAAGGTCCCTTCTAAGGTCCCCTGATATTCCACAATCCTGTCATCCATCATTCTACTAGTCGTCAGTTAAAGGCTTCCCTCTCCCATCCCCCATCCCTAACTTTTGTCTTTAAAAAGCTTGAGGTTACTGTGGTTTTTGTTATTGTTTTGTTTTTGACAGCCCAGGGCATGTATGGTTAAGGAAGCTGGGGAGATGGTTCTGACTGGGTTTGTCCCACGCTCTCCATCTCTGCTTCTTTCCTCTTCAGCCTTACTCCCCCTTTCAGTCCTGTCATTGTTTTTAAGCCACCAACTAATCCCTGCTAAGGAGTTAACTGATAATGAAGATGTCTGCTGACAGCACCTTAATGTGTGATCCTTCCCAAGGGGATGTATATTCTGAAAGGGGATGTCTTAAAATCAGCCTAGGCCACAGACTGTAGGAACAGGTTTAGGTCCTGTTCCAGCATTAGTATGTGGGAAGTTTGGGGCGGTTGAGCCCTCAGTTTATCATCTTGTGGTGTTCGCTAAGGGAGGAAGTGACAGAAATCTCTTCAGATCCCCCATCCCCCACCCCACCACTTTCACAGAGCTGGGAAGGAGCTTGGGGGTTGTTGAGTCCAAATCCCTAATGTTACATTTTGATTAGAATATGAAAGGTTAAGAATGGATGAAGAAGTTATTTTGTGTGGTGCAGATGTGCCTGAATGGACAAAGAACTCTGAGGCCTGAGCACCCTAAGCATGTGAATTTTCCTTTCCCATGTGTTCTCTGGCTAGGTTCCTATAATGATGTACCCATTCTTCATTATAGGTATTAAGTACGTTGATAAAGTAGCATGATTTGAATTTATATGTGTATTGTGATATATTTTAGTATTTATATATTTGCTTTAATAAATTCATATCTCTAATATTATTTTGCCTTAAGTAAATAATTACATTTATAAAAATACACACATATATGTATATACATATATGTACACATACAGATATATGTGTATGTGTGTATATATATATATAATATATATATATATATACAAATATATACACAGACAGACAGTGTCACACACACACAGAGCTAGGTGGTAGATAGAGTGCCAAGTCTAGAGTCAAGAGTTCAAATGCGGCTTCAGACATTGACTAGCTGGGTGACTCTGGGCAAATCACTTAACTCTGTTTACCTCAGTTTCCTCATCTGCAAAATGAGTTAGAGAAGGAAATGGCAAACCACTCCAGTATCTTTGTCAAGAAAACTTCAAATGGGATTGTGAGGAGTCAGACACGCCTGAAATAGTTGAACGACGAGAAAAAAAAAATTAGAGTGTGAGCTCCTTGGATCTGGGCCTGACTTGCTTTTCTGTTTTTATCTCCAACACTTATTATAGTGCTTGATACAAAGTAAGCACTTGAATGTTTTTTAATTCATTCATGCATCTATTCACTCATATAGATGAGGAAACTGGGTCCCAGAGAAGTAAAACGCGTTGCCCAAACCTTTGTAGCTAAAAAATGACACAGCTAGAACTCAAACCCATGTTTCCTGAGACCAAGTCTGGTGT
The DNA here is from genome assembly GCF_900497805.2 of Vombatus ursinus. Taxonomy (NCBI): domain Eukaryota; kingdom Metazoa; phylum Chordata; class Mammalia; order Diprotodontia; family Vombatidae; genus Vombatus; species Vombatus ursinus. Next base: position 7,094,961 of record NW_020954550.1, read on the forward strand.
CCTCAGCATAATGGGCTTCCTAACTTAAAGCTGAGTCCAAAGATGTGACACAGTATGAAAAGTAGGGCTTTTTTGTGATATTCAAGCCTGCCAGCTCCATGAAGGCAAGGACCATGGCCTATGTCAACTTTATAGCCTGACCCACCCTGCCCCCACCCCCCGGTCTATCCCAGTAAGCTGCTGAGTAACATGAGCTTAATCAATGTTTCTAATGTTAAATGAATATGAAAGCAGTGGCCATTAGAGTTTTGAAAACTTCTTGAGCACTAAAACACTTTTATAAAACAACTTTGAATTTGCCAAATGGATCAATTTTTAAAATCTGGATATAGAGTCAGAAAATCTATGTTCAGATCCAAGACCTACTAGTTACTACCTGTGTGACCTTAGGCAAGCCACTTATCTTTCTGAGCCTCAGTTTCCTCATCTGTAAAATGAGAGAGTTAGTCTTGGTGACAGCTAAGGACATTTCTGTTTCTAAATCATGATCCTATAACTATTCCATTTTATATAGTTTATATAGGAACTGTGGAGTTTCTCACATCGTACTGTCATCATAGCTTAAAGATATGCATTTCCTATTGCATTAAAATGTGGTGCCTCTCCAAGCAATTGTTCAAAGCAAACTTATAGTATTAAGACCTGGGCAACATGAAAAATAGTAGGTGCAAAACGGGAATGTCAAGGAGATAACAGTCTTTATGGCTGATTATCTAACCCAGATTGATAGCAGAGTGGGAGCAGGGCACATGCATTTCCAGTGTTATCTGAGTCAATAGCGCATATCCTGGCTGGCTTAGGTGAGGGATTCCTGGGGTGCAGGGAAGTGGGTCATGGCGGGAGTGTGGCCATCTACTGGAAGGAAAATTGAACTGGGAATTGGGTGATCTGGGTTCTTAGCCTAATTCAACTATGTGACCTTGAATAAGTTATTTAGCCCCTCTGAGCTTTAGTTTCCTCATTTGTATGTTGTTGTTGTTGTTTTTATTTGTTCTTCTTTCTTGAAGAGTAACATGACATCAGCAAGGTGAGGGCATGAATTGCAAGTGAATTGGATTTAAGTGAGGGAGGGCTGTGCAAAGTCACCAGCCTCACTTTCTCCTCTGGAGCCATCTGGGTCCAGTGGCCAGTTATAGATTGGGATGACTGGAGGTGGCCCTCTCATTTTTATAATGAATAGATTGGATGCGATGAACTCTTAAGGATCTGTTTAGCTCTACAACTGTATGATTCTATGACTAGCTATAATTCAACAAACATTCCAAATTTAACACTCTTTCCACTACATTGCAACATACTGCCTCTCCATCATTAGTTATTTGTCTATGTATCTTTCTTTTTTTCTTGATGTCTATTTGATTTTTTTAATATTTTATTTTTTCCAATTACATGTAAAAACAATTTTTAACATTTAAAAAAAAATTTTGAGTTCCACATTCTCTCCCTCTTTCCCTCCCTTCCCTTCCCCCTCAATGAGAAGGCAAGCAATTTAATCTAGGTTTCTATGTATCTTTTTTACAAGATTGCAGGGGACTTAATTCTACTCCCAATTAAGTTTTAAAAAGAGGGCTCACTGTGTGTAAGGGACAGTGCTATATGCCAAGTAATATGCTTAGTGAAGGAGATACATTAAAAAAAAAGGGAAAACAATCTTTCCTCTCAAGGAGCTTGTATTTGAATGGGGTGGGATCACACTGTGCACCTAAATATACCATAAAGATATAAGACTACAAAAGTACACTAGCAAAAACCTATACAGTATTAATGAAACATAGGGCTCATCATACTATGGCAGCTGTAGAAAAATGATCACTTCCTTACCAAAAGAAGGAGGAAGAAGTTTGATAGGCATTCTTAGAGCACATGATAAGCAGGTAAAAATTCCTCAGAAATACTCCTGGAATAAGCAGACATCACTTCCCTAAGCAACAGGAAATCTAACAATAGGTGTATATCACTGGATTTGTTGAATGTAACAGGAGGTGATTTCCCTCCTGGATGGAGCTTTTGAAATGGCTGAAACTTAAGAAGATATTAAAAAAGCCCTGCATGGACCATATCTGCATGAATTCAGGCAACAGGAGTCAAAGAAACTTCAAAGGACAATTGAGTCAGGTTGCTTTGTGAAAAGAGAGTGGGTTTGTATGGGGCAATTCAGGACCAGGTTGTTACTATTAGAAATTATGGAAGGCTTATCCTTAAGGACTCTGGATTTGGTGATCAATGTAAATTATAGAAAGAAACAGTATCAGCGCCGCTGTACCCTATTGTATGCATGTTGTACAAATTTAGCACCTATTGAATATGCAGCACGACAAGACCTGATGGCTAGAATTATACATCAGAAGCTCACTGTATTTTTTAGAATGACAGTTGGCAAATGCCCATAATAGAAATACAGACTTCAAATATTCTGGAAAACTCAGCACAATGGAATGAAACTGGACTCTTCATCATAGACTGAACTCTTGTCTGTGATTATCTAGATATAAAGTGATCTATAAAAACTTGCAAGCAATTTTTTTTCATTTTTGTTGTTCAGTCTTTTTCAGTTGTATCTTTGTGACCCATTCTGGTTTTTGGGGGGCAAAGATATTGGAATGGTTTGCCATTTCCTTCTCTAGGTCATTTTACAGATGAAGAAATTGAGGCAAACAGGGTTAAGTGACTTGCCCAGGGTCACAAAGCTAATAAGTGTCTGAGGTCAGATTTGAACTAGGAAGATGAGTCTTCCTCTCTCCAGGTCTGGCTTTCTATTCACTGTGCCACCTAGTTGCCCTTTTCTTTCATAAATGTCACCATACCAAATACTCTTAATTTCCCTGCTATATGAAGCAAAAAGCTCTCAAGATACAGTGATCTAGCAGAGGGGATTATAATCACATGGTAAAAGGATGAGATGTGTTATCCTTCTTTTCTCTCTCCTAGTGCAGCTCTACCAAGGATACTTTCAGTGAGCTGATAGAGGATGAGCTTACTTCCTAATTACAAAGAAGTTGTGCCATAGTCTGTCAAGTACCAAATATGGAAGAGTAGCAGCAGGACAGCTTTTGAGAGAGAAGGTGATGAATTTAGTTTTAGATGTTTTAATATGAAGGATCTAGGTGGAGGTGTCCAATAGGCAGTTGCAAAGTTGGGAGCTGAGCTTAGGGAAAAGATCGTGACTGACTTGGGGAATGCTTACTGTGCTCCTTCGTCTTTTGACATTGCTCTGCTTTAACCTCCTATACGTGATAAAGGTTCAGAGGCAGCTGGGGTCAGAATGTCTCTCACTCCCTTCTCTTTTCTCTAAGCTCCATGTCACCAGTTCCCGAATTCCACATCTGGGATGTCCAATAGGTTTCAGTAAGGAGACAGGCAAGTCAGCTATGAGCATCATCGACAAGCTTGGGTTTCACTGGTAGTTCCAAATATGTTTTAACAAGGAAACCCTCTTTCAACTCACAACAGTAGGTGGCATGGTATAGTGGAAGGGATGTGGGATTTAGAGTCAGAGGCCCTTGGTTCAAATCCTAGCTACATTATGAACTACTGATGTGACCTTGGGGGAGGATCTGGACAAGAGCCTCCCAGGTTAGGCATGCATAGATGTGTGTTGAGAGTTGCATTGTTGCAAGGAACATCCCCAGATCCATTTCAGTATCTGAGAGTGACTGTGGGTAAGTTACGTAATTTCTTCTGGCCTCAGTTTTCTCCTCTGTCAAATGAGGCAGGATTGGTCTAGATGACTTCTAAGGTCCCTTCTGGTTTGAAATCTTCAGTTTTATGATTCTTAACTGTACATATAATTTACCAATATGTCCTATAGTGGAGTTCTGATGTCAACTGTTATCTCTGAAGGTTTCCATCTATATTATAGGCATTAATAATTTGAACTATTTCCTAAAGACTTACCATTTAGTTTTCTTCTTAACAACTAATATGTTAATGGAATGTACATCTGTCAACTCAGAAGTCAGAGGTTTGTTTAGTTTTTTTTTTTTCCCTTTCAGGTTTTTTCCATTCCTTGCCCCCACCCCTTCAGGAAAGACTGCCAACTTTCATAAAAGAATTCGATTGTGTGCCAGAAGTGTCTCTCTTTTTCTCTCTCTCCTTGGCTTTCTTGAATGCCAGATCGATTAATGTTGTTCTCAGTACAATTTGATTATTGTAGTTTAGTGTTGCACAATGCCTTGGGGCTCTAGGAGGGAATGCTATACTGTCAATCTATTAAAGGAGAATGTGCTCTATTGAAACTTGGCACCTGTAGTCACATTCCCCAAAATGACTGACTAAGCTGGAAGTAGAAAGTCTCCTGGGGCCCTTCGTGCATAGGAAAGACTCCACTGCTGTCGGCAAAAAAGTAGAACCAGTCTCTGTATTCTTTTTGTTCCTCTGTATACTAATTGTTCCATTAGGTGCAAGCCCTAGTTTCCACAGAGGAGGCTGGTCCTACCTTATTAGCATCTAACCAAGAGTTTTGAAGGAATTCAGGAGTGAGTCTATAGAACTACAGGCCAATCTGTGTCAACTGGCCACCTCCAAGGCTACCATGCCCATTCCTTAGCATCTGCTGTTGCCTTCCCTTCCTGATATACATACAAGTAGTCTCGGCAGAGGACCCACAGACTCATGAAACTTCAGAGTTGGAGGGGGCCTAAGAGATCTTAGGCCCCACTGGAATGGCTCTTGTGCTCTGCCTTGTTTTCTCAATTAGATTCAATTCAATTCAACAAATTCGTATTTGCCCGGCACCGTGCTAGGCACTAGGTTACAAAGATGACAATGAAAAAAAATGATTTCTACCCTTAATTCTCTTCTTCCCTTCAAAGCTAATTCTTCCTTCCATATTCTAGACCTCGACACCCTCTCTATACCCTTGGTCTCACAATTATCTTCTTCCTTGTCAGCAGGTCAAACCTCTCCCTTCCTATGTACTCTTTCCTTTACACCTTCATATATTCTCAGGTATTCCCATTTTGAAAACCAAATTCATGCCCTGCTACCTCTTCCTTCCTTTAATGATGTGATAATCTCTGACCAAAACATACACTTGCTCCTTATTACTTCTTGTATCAAGTTCATACTACTCTGCCTGCTTTTTTTTCTTCGATTAGTCATGTCTGACTCCCTGTGACTCCATTTGGGGTTTTCTTGGCACAGATATTAGAGTGGTTTGCCATTGCCTTCTCCAGCTCATTTTACAGATGAGGAAACTGAGGCAAACAAAGTGAAGTGACTGTTCCAGTTAGGTGAGTTTCTACTGTCTGTCCCTCCAATATGCCATGATCATTCCTATCTCCTTACCTATGAATCTAGTTCTTGGGTTGTCATGAGGATAAACAGAGATATTTACAAAATATTTAGTACAGGGCAACTAGATGACACAGTTGACAGAGTTCTGGGCCTGGAGTCAGAAAGACTTGAATTCAAATCCAACCTCAGATACTTACTAACTGTTTGATCCTAGGCAAGTCACTTAATTCTGTTTGCCTCAGTTTCTTTTTCTGTCAAATGAGTTGGAGAAGGAAATGGCAAACTACTCTAGTGTCTTTGTTAACACAACTCCGGAAGGGGTCATGAAGAGTCAGACACATCTGAACAACAACATAGTGCCTGATACATAGTAAGTGCTTAATAAATGCTCATTCCTTTCCTCCATTTCATTTGCTTATGTTTTTATCTTCCCTCACCTCAGTCCAGAAATCCTTCTTTCTTCTCCTTTACTTTGTCAAAATCCCGCTAACCCTTCAAGACATAATTCAGTTTCTTTGCTGTGTTCTTTGTTCTTCTTTATCCTGAAGCCTTTTCCCAGCCCAGAGTAATCTTTTCCTTGTGTGAACTCCCATTGCTTTTGCAGCCAGTACCAAACAAGGATGAGAACTATCATAAACTCCCTTCTTGTGCCTTCCCAACCAGACTCTAAGTTTCTTAAAGCCAAGGACCAAGTCTTATACTTCTTTTCTTCCCCCCCCCCCAGTAGCTAGCACAGAGCTCTGTGCATGGTAAGTGCTCAATAAATAACTCTTGATAGATTGATTAGTAGGTGGATTCACTGAATGCATAAGCAAATCTGAATTCTACAAGGGGAATATGTGGTTGAAAACCTAGAGGAGAGGCAGCTATGGGATATTAGATAGACAGCTAAAGTCAGGAGGACAAATGTTCAACATCCAACATATTCAGAATATGTGACTATGGGCAAGTCATTTCACTTCTACCATCCTAGGCAACTCCCTAAGATTTTGAGTTACAGAGAAGTTGCTGACATGTATCAGTGGAAGGGGTTTCCACATTAATGAAATAATAAATCTAGACTGACTTCCTTCCCCTCATGTAGATCCTCTAGCGTTTTTTGAACAGGTAAGGATGTAGATAAGAAGGATGTAGTGTGTATAATTTATTTTGACTTTGCACAATGATGAAGTTTTGTGGTAAAGATTATTTTAGAATAAAAAATAAGTCACCATGGATTATAAGAAATGATTTACTGGCTTGAATGATAAGAGACTGCCTATGCCACCTCTTAGAGACATGAATTCTTAGAGTCACAAATATTTGTCTTTCAGTTTATGATATATATGGTCATTTATCTGGATAGTAAGTGACTCCAAGAATCAATGCATGAAAGAACCTTCTTTACTAATGTTTAGAAATGACCTGGAAGAGAGAATGAACGATGAAATAGGATTTCTCAATAAAATCCATAGTAATGAGAGAGGATTCTAATAATCTATGTTGCAAAAACAAACTGGTTAAAAAACATATGCCCTCCCCTCCTGCCCACCCCTGGCCCCCAGAGACTAGGAGATGCAGCCACCAAATTTGTCTATCCATATGTATAGCTTGGACAGATGTTACAAATAGACAATGTACTAGGGCCATTACTGATATGGAGGAGGAAATAAATCTTGATCACATTTGAAAAATTGTATAGTGTTTTCAGTGTTTCCAAATTGCTCATTGCCTCAAAAGGCCATCTCTTGAGCAGTAATACTTTTCCAGTGATGTTCTGGTTGCAAATCTTGTCTTGAAAATACTTAATTTTACAAATTACCCAGAGGGCAATGGAATAACATAAAGGCATAAGTAAGCTATTATATATTACTAATAATAACTTGCTTATATGAAGAGGTATAAAAGGTGTTATTTTGGATATTTATGACAAGAAAAGAAATTGATCTGATTATATGTCACAAATAAAGTGGGGAATCATAGTAGTATTGATACTATCAAGATATTATGAGAACCAGCAGAATATCTTCAATGCATTTGATAGTCTTTGCTAAACATCCATAAAACTAACTAGTGTTTGTCACTGATTTTTTTAAAATTTATTTTATTTTTAGTTTCTGGAATAAAACAAGCATTTCTATAACATAGTACAATAAAAAAGATGATTGTACACGAAGCTGCAAATCTACGCACGTCTTGCTATTCCTTTCAAATATACAACAAAATTATCATGTACATTTCTTTTTTTTTCTTCTCTATCCCCCCTCCCCCCAGAATAATGTATAGTAAAGGTACCATGAACTGATGAGACAAAGGTATATTTTTTCTATTTCCATTCAGTTTTCTCCATATGTCTATCATATCTAGTTTATGTAAAATTCTATTCACTTCCTTAACTTCTTTCTTATTTTTTTTTAGATTTATCTAGTTCTGAGAGGGGGAGATTAAAGTTCCTTACTGTTATAGTACTACTATCTATCTCTACCTATAATTCATTTAACTTTTCTTTTAAACTTTAGATGCTATAGTATTTGGTATACATAGGTTCAGTATTGATATTGCTTCATTGTTTATGGTACCTTTTCTCAAAAAGTAGTTACCCTGTTTATCTCTTTTAATTAAATCTATTTTAGCTATAACTTTGAGATCATCATTGCTACCCCTGCCTTTTTTACATCAGATGAAGCATAATAAATTCTACTCCAACCCTTCATTTTAACTCTGTATGTATCTCTCATTCTTAAAGGACTTTCCTGTAAATAATGTATTGTTGTATTCTATATTTGTCACTTTATGTGACTGCTTCAGCTCACCTTCTGAGACAATATGCCACTGATATGCTAGTATCTTCCCTTCAAAATAACCTTGTGCTTATTTTGTATATACTTATAGATGTACATACTGTCTTTCTCACTTGGACTATAAGCTCCTTGAGGGTAGGGACTTCTTTTACCTTTGGTTTTGTACCCCCAGTGCCTTTCATAGTAGATTCTTAATAAATGTTGTTGATAATTGATTTTGTTTGTAGAAGTCAGGCCAAGCCCCTGAATGGATATTGGATGCATTTATTGTTCGTTGCATGTTACAGTGCAAACTCTTTTTGGTGAGACTCCCCAGTGGAAGAAATATTTATATTGGGTGAAATATGTTGTAAACTCTTGTAACCTCTTTGCTCTTTTCTAAAAGTTCAATAGGTTTTTGTTTGTTTCTGCTGTCTGTAAGATTTCTTTATGAGCCTGAGAAGCCTCACCGTGGAGTGCCTACCTCCTCCCCACTTTAAGATAATAGGAGCCACCTCCAAGGCTAATTCTTAAGCTTTTTGTGAGAACCTGGGTAAGCTGCCCACCCTAAGATAATAGTCACCTACTAGGCCAAGTTCAAGGTTGCTGTGTCCATCATAAAGATTGGGCAACTTGAAATGACTAATGATGAGCTCAGTCACTTGTATCCTGGTCAATCAGTCCCCCTCCCCCAAAGCTCTGAGGTATAGATCAAATGCAAGACTTTTCTGATTTCACATCAGAAGTAGGGTCATTTTCCTCCATGAATAGCTGAGGAATCAAACCTCAAGCTGCTTCTGCCTGCCCTTCATAGACATGGGACCTCAGTAACAGGGTGGAGATCTGAAGACTCTTAATAGCCCCAGGCAGAGCATTGGAGGCAGTTGGACTTCAGCATCCTTTTTCAGAACTTGGTCAGTTATGCTATATACTTAAGTAACCTCCATTTGGATGCATGAGCTTGTGTTATCAATCACTTAACATTTATTAAGTGCCTGTTATGTGTCAGAAACTGTTAGGAATACAAATACAACTAAGAACACAGACAATCCTTGCTCTAAAAAGCTTACAATCTATGAGCCCCTCTTTAAGTAGAGGTCCTAGAGCCCATGGCCCTGCCCTGCAGTCATATGGTCCAAGCAGAGAGGCAGAAGGTGCTGATGAGATGTGAGTTCCAGGAAGTTTCAATCTTGCAGCATAATGAAAATTTGGCAATAATTAGTTTTCAGAGGAAAGAAAGTATGATGGAGAGATCCAGAGATTCCCAAAAGCAGTGTAGTTGGTCTTGCATTAGTGGAGGCATGGTGATTCAGATGACCATCTGATTCAGAAATGAAAGCCTGATTATCTTGCTAGTTCCAGGTAGTTTGACCCCCACCTGCCAAAGATTTATCATCTAAGAAGAATTTTTGTTTTCTTGTTTTTGTTTTTTTTTGTATGTGTGTTTTTTTGCTGTTAAGTATTTACTGATGTGATTTCCCCCAAAGATATACTGAGCACAGCCTAGAATGGTAATTGAAAATCTTTTATCTTCCCTCCTTTTTTTTTTTTAAATCACACTTCCATTTTCTTTCTTTCAACAAATCCACACCCATTTATTAGGTGCTTACTGGTCAGGCAGCCTATACCAAGAAAAGCAAAGGCAGTCCCTGCCCTCAAGGGGTTTACAATAAAAATTCCCCACCTTTCTTTTGGACTATTGCAAAAACCTCCTCACTTCCAGAAAGATTTTTTGGAAAATCAGTGCAAATTGTACTAGAAGAGGAAGTTTGGAGAACTCACAGTCTCTACTGATTGAGAATGAATGCACATTGATGAAAATCATGACTTTGTTAAAGTCCCTAAGTATCAAAATAAAGAGAAATCCCAAATCAAGTATAATAAGCTGCAGAGAAATCACGGAGACAAAGTGGCGAAGGGTATAATTGTGAAGAATAAGGGGCAATGACATGGAGATGAACCTGAAAGGACTTTTGGAACTTGGGGACAAACCTGATCTTTGGTCTGAGTCTGCTACTGATGCTCAAGAACTAATGGGGAGCCACACTGGAAGATGAGAATGGAACTCCCAGCTCCTTTGACAAACTGAAAAAAGGATAAAAGGCAAAATGCTGTGCTATAAATAAATGGTTCTCAAACTTTTTGCTCATAGAACAGCATCATTCTTTGTCATGAGCAATCATGGCACACTAGGAAAGAGTTGGGAGACTCAAAAGTGGAAATGTGAATGCAAAATACCATATAGTTTGGTATACCTTTTGAGAACCATTTCTTTATATGTAAGTGCACAGACTGTGCTAGTGGTCTCCAAAGTGATGGCCATGGCATGACCTCAAAGACTATGTGGTCAACAAACTGGAAGGTAGAAAAAAGGGATGTATCCTGCCCTCCCTGCAATAGCCAATCATGGAGCTTGTCTTCAAAATAATTATAGCAACTTTTCACTGTAATCATTTACTCTGACTGCTCCCCTCACTGTTCAAATTCCCAGTCTCCTCTTCTCTGCATCCAGCATTGGTTCCCTCAGGACAGTTGTAACCTGACCAAGACTCTGATACCCACAGTAGACATTATGCAGGCATCATTGGGAAATTTCCTCCTCTCCCCTTGTCCCCTTAGGTAGATCAGCTTTTGGATGTAAGGTGGGGCAGTGACTGGTGAATAAAAGTCTTTCCCTACTTTTTATTTGTGTGGGACAGGATGATTAGGCAAGGACAGTTTCCAATTCACATTGCATAAGCCATATGTGACCTTTCACCTTAACCCACTGCTCTTCCAAAACTCCCTCTTTCTAAAGTCAAAATTCCTACATCCAAAGCCTTCAAGAAAAATATGAATTGGTCTCAGGCCATGGAAGAGCTCAAAAATGATTTTGAAAATCAAGTAAGAGGGGCAGCTAGGTGGCACAGTGGATAGAGCACTGGCCCTGAAATCTGACCTCAGACCAAACACTTGACACTTACTAGCTGTGTGACCCTAGGCAAATCTCTTAACCCCAATTGCCTTAAAAAATATTATAGCCAAATTCCAGAGTTCCCAGGTCAAGGAGAAAATATTGCAAGCAGCCAGAAAGAAACAATTCAAGTATTGTGGAAACACAATCAGGATAACACAAGATTTAGCAGCGTCTACATTAAGCAATCAGAGGGCTTGGAATATGATATTCTGGAGGTCAAAGGAGCTAGGATTACAACCAAGAATCACCTACCCAGTAAAACTGAATATCATCTATGAGAGGAAAATTGACATTTAATGAGATAGAGGAATTTAATGCATTATTGAGAAGCCAGAGCTAAATAGAAGAATTAACTTTCAAATATAAGACTCAAGAGAAGCATGGAAAGGTGAACAAGAAAGAAAAATCATAAAGCATTTATTAAAATGAACTGTTTACATTCCTACATGAAAAGATGATATTTGTAACTCATGAGACCTTTCTCAGTATTAGGGTAGTTAGAGGGAATATATATAGGCAGAGTGCACAGGGTCAGTTGAATATGAAAGAATGATATTTAAAAAAAATGAAGGGGTGAGAGAGGAATATACTAGGAGGAGAAAGGGAGAGGTAGAATGGAGTAAATTATCTCACATAAAAGAAGCAAGAAAAAACTTTTACAGTGGAGGGGAAGAGTGAGGAGGTGAGAGAGAATGAGTGAACTTTAGCCTCATTGGATATGGCTTAAGGAGGGAATAACATACACACTCAATTGGGTATGGAAATCTATTTTATCCTACAGGAAAGTAGGGGGGAAGTGGATAAGAGAGGGAGGGGTGGTAGAAGGGAGGGCAGATTGGGGGTTAATCAGAAGCAAACATTTTTGAGGAGGTACAGAGTCAAAGGAGAGAATATAATAAATGAGGGGTGGGATAGGATGGAGGGAAATATAGTTAGTCTTTCACAATATGACTATTATAAAAGTGTTTTGCATGACTACACATGTATAATCTATATCAAATTACTTGCCTTCTCAATGAGAGTGGGTGGGGATGGAGGAAGGGAGAGAATTTGGAACTCAAAATTTTAAAAATGAATGTTAAAAATTGTTTTTACATGCAACTGGAAAATAAGATACACAGGCAAAGGAGTATAGAAATCTATCTTACCCTATAGGAAAATAGAAAGGGGAAGGGGTAAGAAAAAAGGGGGGTGGTGATAGAAAGGGGGGAAAATTGGGGGAAGGGGTAATCAGAATTCATGCCCTCATGGAGTGAGGGGAGGGGAGAGATGAGGAGAAAATTTGGAATTCAAAATCTTGTGGAAGTGAGTGTTGAAAACTAAAAATAAAGAAATAAATTGGAAAAAAAAATGCCCTGCTTGGCTAGCTACACTGACAATCTTAATTGAACAATTACAAACAAGTATTATTTATAAGCACATACCATCCCCCAGAACATGCAGAGGGATTAAAAAATGATGAATTAATTAAATTTCTATTTTTAATGAACATAATTTTTTGTCTTCAACAAAAATTAAAAGATATTTATTTTATCTTTATCTCATTCTTTTAAAATTTATGCATTTTGTATATTTTATAATGTATACCATATTTTAGAACACTAGTACATGTGTATGATTTATAAATTAAAAATACAGATATATTGGGGGTACATATGCAATAATAATTTACTGGTAATGATAAAAAAAGTTAAAATACCATGTCTCTGTTTGAACATGAATGTTAACCACACACAAATTCAAAATGGTAAATTGCTGGCTACAGTCCAGGACAGGGAATAGATGGTTAATTACACACTAAACATGAGTCATACATGCAGCACTGTGTGGTTAAAGACATAAACACAACATGGGGATAAATGCATAAGTTCATGCATATTCTCTCATTATGCTAGCAGTGGTCAGACCCTCCACAAAGTAGTACTGTGTCCAGTTAGGGATGCTACAGCTGAAGTTGGAAAATGGGACGTTAGGGCATGTACAAAGAACTATCACCCCATAAATGGGGCACAAAGCAGAACTATTAAGGTAATTTAAAGTTAACCTGGAGAGAAATAGACAATAATGAGGGCTTGGTTGCAGTAAATCATAAGGCAAAGGAATGTTTATTAGACAGAGCATGGTAGCTCTTTTCTTCCATTTAGGAGAACAAGAAGAAAAGACTTCCATCTCTAGTATGAGGGATTTAGGTTATTTACATGTAATGGGGGAGCGGAGAGGTAAGAAGCTGGCCAGTGATGGCTTAGTTTTTAGAGCGTGCACAACAAATTGTCTTGTATCAACTTATGTGGAGGCTTGGTGAGCCTACTTTCAAAATTGTGTGATGGAGGGGCCCTTCCATTTCCCACTTCGGCACCTAAACAGGCCTCCTTTGTTTCCTGCAGGCTTACTTTGTGGTGTCAAAAATCCTTTAAATTGATTTCTGAGCTGGGACTGAGTGTGCATATGAAAGGCTTAGAAAGGCATATAGCACAGGGGCCAGTACATAGTAAACATTTAATGAATGCTTGTTGACTTGAAATCTGTCACTCTTCCTTGGCAGCTTTTGAGTGAGGAGGAAGAATTGCAAGCCTCTGGGTGATGGGAGAGGTGATGGCCATCTGCCTTATCTCCCTACCCAGTCACCATGTGGTGGTGAATGCATAGTGTCTCTGTCTCTGTTTTAGTTTATTTTTTCCTCATCTTAAGTGGATGAGTATATGAGGTGTTTGGGACCAAGTTAAGACTCTATGAGTTTCAAAAGATTGAAAGAACCATCAGACCTCCAGAAAACCAGAGTCTATATCTGGCAACTGCAAGAAGGAACAACCAGCTTGACTCAATTCAGCAATAAATTAACCTGATAGCCAAGACTCTGACCAGACAGCAAAGTAATAGCAACTCTTCCATCAGCTATATGACACCTGTAAGTGAAGTTGGTGGGTGGTGGAAGGGTTTGGGAGGGGGGCGCAGGTGACTGACAGTCAACTCTCCCCAGGTACTGAGGTGGCATTGGAGAGTGAGATTCTAGTTTCGGAAGTAATTATACTTCAGTTTTTGTCATGCCTTCTCAATAAATATCTCTTTGTAAAAACAAATTGATATTAATTTGTTCATTGATATTGGGGATATATTAACTTACCATTAATATTGTGACACACAGATGGGGGCTTGTGAGCAATAGTATTAGAAACCCCCTCCCCAATTTTTCAAGGTTACCCCTAGGTCTCTGAGGGAGAGAAATAGCTAGCCTTGCTTTGAGGATACAACATGCTAGTCCTAGTTTGAGTTGGACAGTGAATACAGATCATATGTGCTATATAGATATTTAAGGAAATTTCTTCCACTAAAGTCTATTCTGAAGCTTTATCATAGCATGGATGGGATATTGGGTTCTTAAAACCTGTGTTAGCAGAGGACAGGTTCTGACCTTTCAAAAGTCTAGAGACTTCATGGACCAGCTTAACAACAGAATGTGTGTCTATCATTCCAGGACCAGACTACCTAAGTTCAGAGACTCATCTGAATTAATTGTTTATGTCCAAAATGACTTATGAAGACACATACTAAGGCAAAGAATGCAACGGATAGCATGCTGTATCTGAAGTCCAAGAGACCTGAGTCCAAATCTGGCCTCAGAATGTGGCCCTGGCCAAGTCACATACTGTCTGCTGCTTCAGTTTCTCCATCTGTAAAATGGGGACAATAACATCTACCTCCCAGGGTTGTTATGAGGATGAAATGAGATAATGTTTGCAATGTTTTGTAAATATTAAAGAGCTACACAAATGCTAGCTATTATTATTTTATTATGATTTTATTTAAAATTTTTGAGTCAATGTTCATTAATGATATTGGTTTATATTTTTCTTTCTGTGTTTTGCCTTTCTTTAGTTTAGGTATTGGAGTTATATTTGTCTCAAAAGGATCCTGACAGAGTGCTTTTCTCCCCTCAATTTTTGAGAATAATTTGTGAAGTATGGATACTAACTGTCCTTTAAAAGTTTGATTTATCCTTTGAATCCATCAGTACTGGAATGTTTTTTCTTTGATAGTTCCTTTCCAGATAGAGCTATTTCCTTTTCTGAGATTGGGTTATTTAAGATCTCTATCTGGTCTTCTGATAGTTTTACTATTTTATATTTTTGAAGATATTTCTCTTGTGTTCTCAGTTTTGTTAGTATATAACTGTGCTAATTTGGATTATTCTCTGTTCTGATTATTCTTTTTATTTTTTTCTGCTTTTTCTGTGATTTCACCTTGTTCATTTGCTATTTTATTGATTTGATTTTCTGCCCTCTTTTATCAGATTAGCTAAAGGATTTTCAGTTTTAAGTCTTTTTCAAAGAAGCAGCTTTTAGTTTTGTTTGTCATTCTTATAGTTTCTTTGTTTCCAATTTATGTTTCCTCTCTGATTTTAAATCTCTTCTTTTGTGCTTGTTTTAGGTTTGTTTATTTGTTAATATTCTAATTTTTAAAAATGAATATTCAGTTCATGAATTCTCTTTTTTTATATTTTGTTAATGTATATTTGTAAGGACATGGTTTTTCTCCTGAGCACTCCTTTAATTGTATCCCTAAAATTTTGGTATATTGTTTCAATATTATCATTTTCTTTTATATATTTATTAATCATTTGTATGATTCATTCTTTGACCTCATTATTTAGGACTTCCTTTTTAAGTATCCATTTGGGTCTGCATCTTTTGTCTGTGGTCCCTGAACCAACTTCTATTTTTATTATATTATATTCTGGAAAGGATGCAGTAACTATTTCTGCTTTTTTTCCCCATTTGTTTGCAATATCTCTTGCCCTAGCACAAGGTGAATTTTTGTAAAATTCCCATGTGATGCTGAGAAATCTGTATATTCTTTTGCTCTTTCTCATTTAGAAGATGCCATCAAATGTTTTAACTAGTTTCTCCAGCAATTTGTTCAGTTCCATTTTTCTGTTGTATTTATCCAAAACTGAGAGAGGGTATATTAAAGTCTCCTGTCAATATTGTACTACTGTCTATGTCTTCGTGTAGCTCAGATAGGTTTCCTTTATGAATCTGGATGCTAAGGCATTTGAAGTATATAAGTCTATTACTGATATAGGCTGGTCTATGGTTCTTTTCATCACAATATAGTTTCCTTTTCATTGCTTTTTTATTTTTAGAATGTTTGTTTTTGCTTTGTCAGTTATCATGATTGTAAGTCATGCATTTTTGTGTTCTCTTGACTCACAGCAAATTTCTTTTTCTATTCCCTCAGTTTTATTTTATGTATGCTTCGTTTCTTGTATGTAATAAATTTTAGGGTTTTGTTTTCTTATCCAAACTATCACTTTTTTGTTTTATTGGATGGTTTAATCCATTCACATTTAAAATTATAAGAGTTAGGTTTATATTTCCCTTCATCTGTCTCTAAAATTGTTTTTTTCAAGTTATGATTTTTTTCCCCTCTTCTGTTATAAACTTTTACTATTTCTTTTACTTTAAT
This sequence comes from Vombatus ursinus, assembly GCF_900497805.2. Taxonomy (NCBI): domain Eukaryota; kingdom Metazoa; phylum Chordata; class Mammalia; order Diprotodontia; family Vombatidae; genus Vombatus; species Vombatus ursinus. The sequence continues at coordinate 7,111,374 of NW_020954550.1, forward strand.
TTTTTTAAGGTGACCCAGTAGCTCTCTTCCCTTTACTCCTCATCCCTTCTTCTTATTTGTTACCCCTTTTCCTTTAGGATTTTGTTTATTAGTTCCTTTTCCTCTTTTGCTTTTTGGGCAGCTAGATGGTACAGTAGATAGAAGTCTGAGCCTGGAGTCAGGAGGACCTGAGTTCAAATTTGGCCTTACATGCTTACTAGCTGTGTGATCCTGGGCAAGTCCCTTACCCCTGTTTGCCTCAGTTTCCTCCTCTGTCAAATGAGCTGGAGAAGGAAATGGCAAACCACTCCAGTATCTTTGCCAAGAAAATCCCAAATGGCATCATGAAGAGTTGGACAAGATTGAAAATGCTGAAATAATTTCCCCCTCCTTTTCCCCTCTCAGTTGAGTAGATTTTTCCCTCCCTCTCTCTCCCTTCAACTAATCTTATTCATTAGTTTTTTTTAAATTTCATTTTTTGATGCTCCTTTCCAAAAAGGATTTCTCTCACTTTCTTCACTACTTATCCTCTCTGTCTACTCTACACTCTCATTTTCTGCATGACCCTTATAATTATCTGATCTCTCTCTTTTCTCTGTATTCCTCATGTAATCAAAGCTTCCAAGGTATCCATTCTAGACGCTTTCCTCTAGAAAATTTCTGCAACTGCCTTGTGGAGCTTGCCAAATTCCCCTTTTCCATTGTGCCTCACTCCCGGAATAATGACAGTTATTGCAGGTGTACAAAAGGGCATTGATAGGACCTCTCTCCCACTGCATTGCTGATTGTGCAGCCCAGCAATGATCTATAGCCTCCCCTGGTTCCTTCCCATTCCTACCTCCCAACATTTTCCTCAAAATCTCCTCTCTGGGCTTATTCTCTCCCACTTCCTAGGTGCTGGTTGCCCTTAGGGATTCCAACTCTCCCATTCCCAATGTAAGGTAAGTAGGCTTTTCATGCACCAAATCCTCCAGGCCACACCCAGTTTAAAGTTCCCATCTCCCTTCACAGACCGAATCTTTTCACCCATAGGAACATTCCTTAGTGGAATCCCCTCCACCACCAAAGTAAGGCCTCCCTTCCCCCCTCCCCTTTCAATCCTTCCCTCTCCTTCCTCACTCATTTCCCTATAGGCTCTTCTCTTTCTGAGACACAAAGGGTAACCTCCCCCACATTGCTAGCTCTTGATTTGCCCCTGACAACTCACATACTCCTCTCCTTTCATCTACTCTTTCATGTAATGTAGTTCTACAAAAAAACAATAACCAAAAAACCCACATTGTTTCACCTGTAGACAAGGTGTCACCAGGTTCTGTTCATAATGCCCACTGTCTACCTCTTCACTGTTACCATCAGATTTCTGCTTTCACCTTTGTCTTCTTCTGTACATTTTTAAAATTTGTATTATTATTATTATTTTTAGGCAATTGGGGTTAAGTGACTTTCCCAGGATCACACATCTAGTAAGTATCAAGTGTTTGGTCTGAGGCCGGATTTGAACTCAGGTCCTCCTGACTTCAGGGCCTTCAGTGCTCTATCCACTGTGCCACCTAGCTGCCCCTCTTCTGTACATTTAGAAGTCACTCTGTTGCTCCTGCTGCCCCTGCCTGCTGCATTTACTCATTCCTGCGTTTCTGGTGTTTGAGAAGCAAGAAATCTCTTCAGTTTTGGTTTTCTTTCTAAAAATGTTTCAAGTACTTCTTTAAAATTGAATGTCTATTTTTTTTCATGCATGGTTAAGCTCAGATTTGCAGGGTAGGTCCTACATCCTGAGTTCCATTGCTCCTTGGAACATTCCTCCACTTTCTAGTGGGTACAGAATAGTCTCATGTCATTAAATTTTCCTTTCCTTTGTATTTGAGCTATTACTATTATTATTACTATGAGGATTATTAGCATGAGGGACAAGATAAAGGTTTTTAGGCCTTGTTGAAGAGACTCCCACACCCCAATAAAGTAACAGATCTTTTGAAGAAATTAAATGAAAAATTCAATGGAAAGTAAGGATTGTTAGATACTGGAATGGTTTATTATAGAAGACCTCAAGTTTTCTCCAAAGACATCTTTTATAACAAGATGTTCATTAGCCAGTGGAAGTGTAGATATATTTCTGCCCAGATGACCATACCAGCTCCTGTCCATTTTTCTGATTCTGTGCAAAAAGGGAAGAAATCCAATGTGGGACCTGAGTTCAAATTCCAACTCTGCTGCTTGTCTTCTTTTAAAGTAAAGTAATGTCAAAAGACCTCGACCTCTCTGGTCCTTACCTTTTTCATCTGTAGAAGGAGAAAGTTTGAATAGCTAGTTTCTTTTGGCTCTGAATCTACAAATCTAAGCTGACCCAAGATGGGAAAGTACCTAAATCTTAATAGCCATCAAGAATGGAAATTAGAGAAGTCATCATCTTGTTTTGGATTGTGGATAACAAGTAATTAGCCCTGAGATGGCACAGTGGATAGAGCCCTGGTCCTGTAGTTAGAAAGCCCTATGTTCAAATCTGACCTCAGAGTTGCCCTATCTGTGTGACCCTAGGCAAGTTACTTGACCTTTGCCTCAGTTACCTCAACTGCAAAATGAGAACAATAATAGCATCTGTATCCCAGGGTTGTTTTGAGGATCAAATGAGATAATATTTATAAAGTGATTCACATAATGCCCTGTACTTACCATATACTTATTTCCTTCCTTCCTTGTGGTCAGCAAGACTTGGGTTCACATAATGATTCATATAACTTTTGATTGGCCCAGGCTATAAATTGCAAAATGTGTGCTGATTTGCTTTGGTAGAGGCAATCCTTAGTAGGAATTCCTGATATTAATAAAACCATATACTTGAACCAATCTCCTTCTCCTACCTCCACCCATCTTCAAAAAACAACAATTTAGAAGTAGATGGGAAAGACAAAAAGTGAGTCAATGAATTCAAGGTTGCATACTACAGAGATAAGAAATGTTCATTTTTTGAGGTGTATAAATGTAAAGCCCACTTATTAAGCAAAGTTGCTGCTTAAGGATAATTTATCAACAGTATTTGCTAGCACAGTAAATCCCTTGATACCTCTAGACCCTTAGCACCAAATGGCTATGAAGTATCATTAAAAATATGCATATGTATTTATTTTTATGTATTACTTTTATGAAAAGTCAAAATATTTCTGGACTTTTTTGGAAACATGGAAAAATTCCAGGTAAATTTATTTAATTTGGATTCATGTAAAATGTCTTATAGGGGCCCACTGTGGGGCCCTCAATCACACTTTTCTGTGATTGTTTAGTCACTAGTCATCTGGAAAGTGATGGTCTCACAGCAGGATCTGGAAAACTTGGGTTGCAAAAGTAAATTACACTTCAGTGACAATTTTAGCTCTTTGGAAACTAAATAAAAAAGCTAATTGGCTGGGCACTGCATGCACTCTGAGGATGTTAGAGGGAAAAAAAGCATTTTTTTTTTCGAAATTAGGGAAGTTATGATGTGAGGCATAATGGGAAAACATTGGAAAATATGACCATTTTAATGACATTCCTTGATTCTAGCCCAATGAAAGTAGTGAGGGATCAGTGACTTCATATTTAATTTGATTCAATTCAACACACAAGTATTAAGGGCCTACTATGTGCCCAGCACTGCATTAGGTTACAGCAATACTAAGATAAAAATTAGACAGCCCCAGCTCTCAAGTATCTTACACTCTACAGAGGGATCCAACATAAAAGTCCTGATCCCTTCACAACCTTCAATCCTTGAAATCTGAGTAAGTGCAGACACTATTTTGAGGGTGGTCTTTTGTCCTTATGTAGATTTAAGATACAGGTAGAAAGTGAAAGGTAGATAGATAACTCAGAGGAACAGGATTCTAACCCTGAATTTCCTACTTGACTTAGGACTTCTCCATCATGCCTCCACTCCGAGATCCTTCTTCCCCTCCTTCTTTTTAGTGTTCTTTTGTGTATTGTCTTCCCCTACTAGATTGTAAGTTCGTTGAGGATGAGCACTATCTTTCTTTATCATATCTGTATCCCTAGTACTTAGCACAATGCCTGGCACATAATAGGCAGGCAGATTACTGTAAGATCCCGCTTCTGTGAGTTAATGGAAATAAGCCCGTAGTATCTGACTATAGTTCCCAGAATCATAGAATCTTTGTCATCTTATTTACTTTTTAAGGCTAAAAAACGGTCATTGTGAAAAATAACAAAAATATAATACAACACAGATAATGTTAATTGTGGTTTTCTAAGTCAATATATCTCCAGGACATTTACATGTTGCTTTACAGTGTGTATAGGACTTTATATACATGATGTGATGTTGTTGTTGTTGTTGTTCAGTCATGTCTGACTCTTCATGACTCCATTTGGGGTTTTCTTGGGAAAGATATTGGAGTAGTTTGCCATTTCCTTCTCCAGCTTATTTTACAGATGAGGAAACTGAGGCAAACAGGATTAAGTGACTTGCCCAGAGTCATACAGCAAGTAAGTGTCTGGCCAGATTTGAACTCAGATCTTCCTGACTCCAGGCCCAGAGCTCTATCCATTGAACTACCTATAAAGTAGATAATTGCTTATTCTCTTTATTTTACATAGGGAGACTGAGGGTCAGAAACTTATCTGTGGTTTCATAGCCAATAGGTGTCAGACAGAGGCAGGATTTGAACCCAGATCTTCTTTACTCAAATCCATCATTGTATCTTCTCCATCAGTGCTGTCAAATTAAAAAAGAAACCCATCCTGGAGGCATATTGACTTAGAAAACCACAACTTAAAATTATCTATGTTATGTTGTATTTTTATTTTGTTAAACATTTCTCAATTACATTTTTTTTTTGAGGCAATGGGGTTAAGTGATTTGCCCAGAGTCACACAGTTAGTAAATATCTGAGGTTGGATTTGAACTGAAGTCCTTCTGATTCCAGGACCACCCCTTTCCAGTTATATTTTAATCTGAATCAGGCAGCAGTTGGAAGTTTTGCTGATATCTCATAACTATACCCTAGCGCCATTTGCAATGGAAGTCATGTTAATGGTGCTCAATTAGCAGCCATAAACTTAAAATGCCATAGTATTCAAAACAGGCTGTAATCCCTTCATTTTAAAGATGAGGAAACCGGAACCAGAGAGGTAAAGCAACTTTACTAAGGTGACAAAATAAAATTCATTAAATAATGGTAAGCTTACCCACATGTAAAAAAATATTTATAGCAGTTCTTTTTGTGGTGGCAAAGAACTGGAAATTGAGGAAATGCCTGTCAATTGGGGAATGGCTGAACAAGTTTTGGTATATGAATGTAATGGAATACTATTGTGGTATAAGAAATGATGAGCAGGTGGACTTCAGAAAAACCTGGAAAGACTTGCATGGACTGATGCTGAGTGAAGTGAGCAGAACCAGGATTCATTGTACACAGTAACAGTCCCATTGTGAGATGATCGACTTTGACAGATTTAACTCTTCTCAGCAATGCAATGATCTAAGACAATTCCACAAGATTCATGATAGAAAATGCTATCATATCCAGAGAAAGAGCCATGGAGTCTGAATGCAGATCGAAACATACTTTTTTCATTTTTTTGTTTTTTTCTTTCTCATGATTTTTCCCTTTTTTTCTGATTTTTCTTTCACAACATGATTAATGTGGAAATAAGTTTTATATGATTGTATATCTATAGCCTGTATCAGGTTGCTTGCTGTTGTGGGGAGGGGAGAAGGGAGAGAGGGAGAAAAAAAAATTTGGAACTCAAAATCTTATAAAAGTGAATGTTGAAAACTATCTTTACATGTAATTGGAAGAAATAAAATACTATTAAATGCAAAAATAAAAAAAAATAAAAACCAACGGTAAGCTTACAATCTAGCAGGGGTGATAGGACCTTTCACATACAATGATAGCAGAACACAATATGATAAGTGTTGAGGTGAGCTGAATACCAAGGAGCAGGCTCTCTGATTTCCAGAGCCTTGCAGTGATCTGCACAAGACTGGACGACCTCTCTTGTTGCAATGAGGTTCATGCTCCTGAGACAGGCACTGTGTGAATCAAACATTCCTCTGCTGAGGCCAGTCATTGATCCCGTAGTCTCTAGGTTGCTGTTTTCTGCAGGATGGAGCATTAGCATTTGTACAGGTTGGCTTGCTTCTGTGGAAGTGAACTTACCACAATTGCCTTTTCAGGAATGGGAGCTGAGGCAGTGGGATGAGTTATAAAAACACAGATCCTAATTCTTTGGGGAAAAAAAGGCACTGAGCTTTGTGAATCAGTATGAAGTGATGAGTGAGGTTTGAAAGACGTAAGCTCTTTTCCCCCAATCAGTTCACAGTTAGGCTGCCTCTCTGGAATGGAAGTAGAGGCACAGAAATGGAATCACGTAGGTTGAAATGTTCTCGATGTCCAACCCAGATGTGTGCTGGCACCAGTTCATATAGCTGCAGGGAGCGGCCCACTCATTTCAGAAATCGACAAATACTAAGAATCCAGGCTTACTGTTTTATTGATAAACTTAAGAAAGTGATGGAGAAAATATGAATAATTCAGATTAAACTTAAAAGTGTATTATGAGTACTTTTTTTTCCTTTTTCTTTGGGGTTGTTAAACTTTTACCAGCACACTCCTGGTCCTAAGTGAAAAGGGAGCATATCCACATCCTCCAAAGGGGTTCTGGTTTTTACCATCTATTGTGGTATGCTTTGAATGGGAGCCCCAGAGCCTCAATCCAACAACCTCTCTCCTGCTAAAGGTCTTATAAAATCATAGATTTAGAACTAGAAGATCATCTAATCTAACCCCCTCATCTTACAGATGAGAAAACTGAGGCCAGGAAAAATGAAGGACTTTGTCCAAGATCATACAGATAAGTGAGTAGGAAAGTCAGGATCTGAATTCATAACCTCAGACTGTGAGCCCAGTGCTCTTTCCACTATAGTATGGTGTCTTTCAGTCACTAATACCTGAAATTCCACTTTTAGAGATTAATTATGTTAAGGTAACAAATTAACTCTTATTAAAGTGAAAACTCTGCTGGAATGGATGACAAACCAAGCCTTTATCAGTCACAATGTGAAACAGTTCAAAATAGCTGAAAGAATACTGGAACTGGGGTCAGAAGACCTGAGTTTGACTTTTCACTTTACAGCTGACTTGCTTAACCTCTCTGAGTCTCAGTTTCCTTATTTGTAAAATGGGGATGATAATATTTATCACAGGTTGTTGTGGGGATTAAGTATGGCAATATAGGTGAACACATGCTATTTACTAAATAAATGTGCACTATCATAATTAGTATGTGTACTTCAGCATTAACTAGTTTATCTGATTCTTTCTCATCTTGACAGCTAATTAGCTGTATTATAGAGAGAAGCAGGGGGAAATGCAATAAGATAGTAAGCATCATAGAAAGCTCAGAGGACACAAATTCCCCCACAAACCATCGGTACACTCCCCACTTCAGTCCATCCTCCTTCCTTAAGCACAGGTCTGACCACCTCACCTCCTTACTCAATAAACTCAGAGGCATCCTATTGCTGCAAGAAGCAAATATAGAATCTTCAGTTTATCATTGAAAGTCCTTTCTTATACTTTCAGTCAAAGGAGTAAATTAAAAAGGGAGAAGAGATACAATAGGCAGCTAGGTGGCACAGTGGATAGAGAGCCAATCCTGGAGTCATGAGTTCTAGCCTCAGACATTTACTAGTTGTATGACCCTGGGCAAGTTGCTTGTTTGCCTCAGTTTCCTCATATGTCAAATGAAGTCAGAGAAGGAAATGGTGAACCTCTCCAGTGACTTTGCCAAGAAAACCCTAAAAGGGGTCATGAAGAGTTAGCCACAACTGAAAATGACTAAATAACAGAGGTACATCATTAATTCTGTTACAGGAGATGATTTTTTTTATTCTTTTAAACAAATCAGACAAATAACTACTTTGTTTCCTCAGACTTGTTAAGAATGCTTGACTACTGATGGTCATTCCTGACTGGCTCCCAATGCCATTAATTGAGGCAACTCCTTCCCTAAAGCATAGACCCAATGCAAAGCAGTATTGAAACATATAATAGAAACTACGCAAATAAGCATTGCTTAGTTCATTAGAGGCACAGAATCATAAGCTTGGAAGTAACATCCAAAAATTATTGAATCCTCATCTTCCCTGCGCCACTCCCCTCCCCCAGCTTCCCAAATGGGTGGTTGGCTATCCTATTTTTAGAGGTTTTGTGGGATGGGGATTCCAAACCTCTCTGTTAACCATGGTCTGGATGACTCAAAGCTACAAATGTTAAATGTATTGGACTTGGAAATGCTGAGTTAGGAACCGAACTTTGGAAGAGAAAGTGACCCTAGAGGTCATCTACTTCAATTCGCTCATTTTGTGAGAGGAGAGGAGAAGGGCCTTGCCCAAGGTCATAGTTAATCAGAGAATTCTAATTTCAAATCCAGGACTTTTCCCACTGAACCACACTGCTTTCTTCCCTCTCCCTAGTCGTCCTCAAACTTATTTACCATACCAACTTAGTCTAGAGAAATTGAAAAACTTTAAAATTTTTTCTTCCTTCACTTTTAGATCATAACTTTGAAAGGGCCCTTAGATATCATCTATTACTGCTCTAACCATCCTGAACTCAATAGAAATAATTTGCCCAGAGTCTCTCATGTACTAAGTAACAGAACCAGGATTTGAGTCCAGGATGTCTGATTCCACCAATTTTTTTTTCCACTAAACTTCATTGGAAGATCATTTCTTGCTAATTTCAAATATAAACAGGGTGTCCCAAAAGTCTTAGTGCAGCCATTAAAGCTTAAATTTAATAACATAAGCTATTAAAGTTTAGCACTTTAAGCTATTAAAGCTTTAAACTGAACTAAGACTTTTGGGACACCTTGTATATTTTTTACCTTAAAGATGAGAGACAAAGACAGACATAGAAAGTGAGACAGAGACAGACACAGAGAATCAGAGTCAGAGACAGAGAGAGACAGAGAGACAGAGAGACGAGAGAGGAGTCTTCCTCTACTTCTAGTCCCTGGAGGGAGTTTTCATATTTACAACTCAGAAAACAAAAATTACAAGTAGGGAAGAACTAATCAAACCCATTGTGTTTGTTTGGAATGGCCTATTTGGAAAGTCTTAGCCTCTTGGTATCTTAGAGCTGAAACTGGATCATTTGCCTAGGGAAGGTAATAAGACACAGTAAACAATGGAAGAACTGGCTTTAGGAATCTAGTCTTTCTTTCATTCAGTCCATTGTATAAATGTTTTTATAGTCATGGAGTGATAGAGTTAGTGACCTCTGAGATCTCTGGATGGCTGAATAACAGATGGAAGGGGCTTTAATGATCATTTAGTACAATGGTTCTCTGACTTTTTGGTCTCAGATTTCCTTTACACTCTTAAAAATGATTGAGGACCATCCCAAAGAGCTTTTGTTTACATGGATTCTAGCTACAAATATTTGACATATTAGACATTAAAACACCTGAGTATTATCATGAAAATAGTTTTGTCCTTCAGGACCCCCTGAAAGTGTCTTGGAGATCCCCAGGGGGCCCTAGACTACACTTTGAGAATGGATGATCTAATCCAATTACCTCATTTTCAGATGAAATCAATCAGGCCCACAGAGGTTGTCTCTATCCACAGCTTTTTTTCTACAGTTTCAGGGGCTGATCTCCCTGGCTCATGGTCTTCACATAGTTATGAACTCTTCAAAATTTGAGAATGTTAGCCATCAAGCAACTGTTCTGAAGTCAAGTTTTCTTTCTCTAAGCAATTTCTAATTTAGTCCTCCTGCTTGAGGAAAATCCAAATTAAGCCTATTTAACATGGTTCCCCCCACCCCCCTTGCCCCTGACCCTTTACGCATTATTGATGCTCTATGCCCAGAGTCAGTACGATAAACTAAATTTCTCTGGTGGAGCCTGGAGTTGTCGGTGATCAAGACATCCCTCTAGTAAAGATATCTTGGTCCCCCATCCTATTTCTTAGTTGCAGTCTGGATCAAACCTGTATCCCCTAGCATTGTCCTAGAATTAAACAAATTGTGGATTTTTCCATCCTAGATCTTCTACTCATTCCCCTTGTAATGTCGGGCAAATCACTTTCTCACTGTGACACTCAGTTTCCTCATCTGTGAAAGGAAGGAGTTGAACTTGATGACTTCTAGGATTCCTTCTAGGGTTAAAGCCATGTGAGCCAGTGATATGCTTCTGGAATTCTACGGCTGCAAACTCATGGACGCAGATGCAGCCTGGGAAAACACTGAAAATATATGGGAAGTGCTAGAGAAGGGTGATCCCCGGGGCTTTTGAGGTCTGTAGTAGATCTGTGCCTAGGCTTCAGATTCTTAGGCTTTGCCAATTCAAAGCTCCAGAGCATTTTGTCTAGCATTTTTTCCCAATCAAATTGCTTCTTAGAAAGTCTAGTCCATCAAATGCTGCCTCATTGACACTTACTTACTGAAAAACTTCTCCTTGTCTCCCCCTTCCTTCTCTGAGCAATTTAATGTTTGAGAAGCTTCAGGGCCTTTTCCAAAAGCTTTTAAGATTCTCAGAGGAGGGAACATTTTGCTGAAAGTAAATGAAGTCAAACATGTCCACAGATTAACTTTGGTGCTGGATTCTGACTCAAAGTGAGTTCTTTGCTTTGTTGCAAGGCCCATTTTTCTGCCTTTGTAAAAGGCCTTGTTCTGTCACTTGTCCTCTGAGTAGTCTGCCTTTTTTTCTCTCCTCACATTTACTTTTATTTAAAAGCTGATAAACACAAATAAAATGGACATTTCCATGTACATAAGAACAGGAGGGGAAAAAAAGGATTTATACAAAACTGCAGGAAGGACACATTACTTATAGCTTGCTTTTCTTTTTAGGTAGATAATAAATTTAAGCTGTAGCTTTCAAACCTATCCTGCTTGTCTGTGCTTCTTTCTGGTTTTCCTTTTGTTTCCTTCTCTGATTTTTTTTTGGGGGGGGCAGTAGAAGGAGAGAAACAAGATGCCTTAGTGGTGTTTTTTAAACTCTTCTTTTGCTTTTTTAAATTTTAAAAAAATTTTGCTACCCTATTAGAAAAAAAAAAGAAAAAGAAAACCCTTGCAACAACTATGTATACTCAAGCAAAACAAATTCCTGCCAAGACAGTTTGCTTTGTTAAAAATGGAAGTAACAGAGATATGGCTGCCTATAGGTTTCACAATGAAGCTTCCTTAAGTGGATCACAGCTCCATGATCCCTACAAAGAAATGGGATAAAGAAGGGTTTCTTGGACATACTAAAGCAATATAGTATTAATAAAAAAAAATTAGGTTTGGACCACTGATTTCATTAGATTCTGCAAGTTTTACAAACCTATGTCCCATGATTCAGATAAGCCACTTGTCTGTAAATTAGTAGGCTTATAGAACATGGGTCTACATCTGAAAGGAACCACCACATTCATTTTACAGATGAGGAAACTGAGTCTCAGAATAGTGTGACTTACCAGGGTCTTACAGGTAGTAACTATTTCACTTAAGTGGAATTTGAAACTAAGCCTTATGATTCCAGAACCCAGGTAGTCTTAGAGAGTGCCCTGAAAAATTAAATATGTCACATAGCTATTGTGTGTTATTTGTGTGTATTTGAACTTTCCTGAACTTTTGAATTTGAACTTCCTGACTGTGAGGTTAGTTCTCTATGCACTATACTAGGTGCCTCTAGTCAAATATGAATTGACTGCTTCATAATAAGATCTCTATTCAGCCAAACTGGCCTTTTAATTCCTTACACACAGCACTCCATCTTCCTTCTCTCAGTTCCTTTCCTTTGTCTGTTTCCCATGACTGGAATTCTCTCTTTCTTCCGCTGTGCCTCACTGAATCCTCTCTTCCTTCCAAATGCAGCAAAAACACCATCTTCTACATGGAAATGGCCTAATCCCCTCAACTGACACTGCACTCTCCTGAATTACCTTGCATTTATTTGTATATTGCTTATATTCTGTATATACTTATTTTGTACACACATACACACACACTTACATTCTTTACATATTTATGTATGGGCTTGTTGTCCCCCCCAATAGAATATAAGCTCCCTAAGAGTAGAGGTTAGTCTTTGTATTTGTATTTGCTTCCCCCGTGCCCAGCACTCAGTCTGCACACAATGTCTGACACATAGTAGACAATTAATAAATGATTGTCTTTTTTACATTTTCTTTTTTTCTTATTTATTTTTAACATTCATTAAAATTTTTTTTTGAGTCCTAAATTCTCATTCTCTCCTCCCTGTACTCCCTTTTCCACCCATTGAAAAGGCAAGCAATATGATACCCATTATACATGTGAAGTCATACAAAACATTTCTATAGTAGTCAAGTGGAAAAAAAAAAGCAAGAAAAATAAAGAAAGTGAAAAACAATATGTTTTCGATCTTCACTCAGAGTCTGTCAGTTCTCTCTCTAAAAGTGGATAACATTTTTTTTTATCATGGGTCCTTTGGAATTGTTATGGATCATTGTATTGATCAGAACAGCTAAGTGTTTCATATTCATTATACAACATTACTGTTCCTGTGAATAATGTCCTCCTGGTTCTGTTCACTTCTGTTTCCATCAGTTCATATAAGTCTTCCCAAGTAATGACTTTTTTTAATTGATTTACAATTATGGCAATATAGATAATTGAGGCATTCATCAGGTCTTATGCCTCCTGGGTTATATACTCTGGCAGTGGAAGAGGGAAAGGAGATTCTTGCATGTCCCTCAGCTACACAAGCTATAATACCTATCTTTCTCCTTTATTATCATTATTTTTTTTCCTCTTTCATTTATTTGTTTGTTTATTTATTTTAGTTTTCAACATTCACTTTTATAAGATCTTGATTTCCAAATATTTTTTCTCCTTCCCTCCTTCTCCTCCCCCCTCCCCAAGACAGCAAGCGATCTGATGTAGGCTAAACATGTCCAATTGTAGTAAACATATTTCCACATTAGTCATGTTGTGAAAGAAGAATTGGAACAAAAGGGAAAAACCATGAGAAATAAAAATACAAAAAAAAGTGAAAATTGTATGCTTTCAACTGCATTTAGACTCCACAGTTCTTTCTCTGGATGTGGATAGCATTTTCCACCATGAGTCCTTTAGAATTGTCTTAGGTCATTGTATTGCTACGAAGAGCCAAGTCTATCAAAGTTGATCATCATACAATGTTGCTGTTACTGTGTATGATGTTCTTCTGGTTCTGCTCACTTCACTCAGCATCAGTTCATGTAAGTCTTTCCAGAGTACTTATCTTTCAACGTCGTCCTGAATATTTAGCTGCATTTTGGGCATGAAACCCAGCTGGCCTCCAGGAACCTACCAGAGGCCAGAGAGTGACCAAGGCTTTCTCCCTCTATTTTTTTTTAGGGGAGTGACCGTGGAATACTTGTTAAAGCATTTTTCCCCTTGCAGTAGACATAATGACCTGGTGGAATTAACCATGGTCTAAGCTGGGGATCGCTTGGGTCTTTGGTGTTCCTATCATTGCCACCTCTTTTCCCTGCCTGCCTCCCCACCACCCATCACGCTTATTAAAAAACTCCCTTTCTTGACTCTCAACCTTTGCTTGGGCTGCCTTCTTGGCTTCACCCACCTTCCTTCTTTCGCTGTATCACATGCATCCCATCTTTCTAGGAGCAACTGTAAGCTCACCTCTTTGAAGAAACCTTTTCTCACTAATGCAGAACCATATCCTACTTGATATATCCATAACACTTCTTTTTATTTAAATTTTTATCAATAGCTTTTTTTTGTTGCTTAACCCCTTTTTCTCAATCCCAGAACTAGATATTGCTTATAACAAGATTTTTAAAAAGATAGAAAAACTCAAATAGTTCCACAAAGCTAACCAACACATTAGTCAAGTCTGATATCATATCTAGGGAGTAGTCCTTCACCTTCTGCAAAAAGTTTCTTCCTATCTCTTCTTTGGAGCTAACCTTAGGTATTATAATTTCATAGTATCCAGTATTAATGTTGCTGTTTTTCTTTTTTCTGTTTACATTGTTATAGTCATATATATGTATTTTCCCCCTGGTTTACATATTTCTCTTTGCATCAGTTCATATAAGTCCATGATTCTCTGTATTCTTCATATTGCATTACATTCATATGCCATAATTTACATTGTAATTCCCTGGTCAATGGACATAAACTTGGTTTCCAGTTATTTTCTACTACAAAAAATTTTTTGGTATATATGTGACCTTCCTTTTTATCATTAACCTCTTTGGGATATATGCCTAGCAGTGGTATCTGAGTCAAAAGATGTAGATGTTTTAGTAATTTTCTGACATGTTATCCCTAACACTTTCATCCTTCATTGTGTCTAACTGTTGCAATATAGATGAATCTACACACTCTACATATATAAATCTTGCCTTCTTGTAGTTCCACTTTAGAGGGGCCAGGATTAGCTACATTCTCTAAGTCCCCATAGCTCTAGGGCTCTGTTATATTCTTTATTCACCAAACAATAGATCAAATGGGCAGCTGCTTGTGTGATGTGACTTCAGGGCTTGAACAGAAGTATTTAAAATTCCTATAAACTTCCCACTTGTGGGTTAAAGCTTTGGAGGTCCTTGTTAAAGAGTGGCTACCTTATCTATGAAGGATAAATCACTAAGCTGCTATGTCTTGAGTAGTATTGGTTGATTAGATTAGTTATCTAGACAATAGTTAGGTAAATAGCTCAGATAAGTTTTGAGGCATTGATATTGTAGGGCTTGAAGGCTGAGAAGGGGAAAGCTCTATAATATGAAGTAGGCCTGAGAGGAATGTAGCAGCACACTGGTCATCCAAGGAGCAGAATGAGGACACTTGACAATTTGAGAGAAGGTGCAGCACAAAAATGTAGGGATAGATGGAATGGAAAATAAACTTTACTTACCCACACAGGTTTGATTATGGATGGCCCAGTTAAGAAACTCTGGTTTATAATGACATGTAAAAATGGTGATAATTTATAGACAGGTTACTTGGAGCAGGGCTTCAATACTTGACTTTGAGTCAGGAAGGCCTGGGTTTGAATCCCATCTTACTACCTGAGTGACCCTTGATAAGTTACAACCTCATTTACTTTCAGTTTCTATACCTGTGCAATGGGGATAAAAACTTCTGTAGTACTTAGCTCATAATACTATTTTGAAGATCAAATGAGATAATCTATATAAAGTACTTTTCAGCATTTAAAATGCTATACAAATGTCAGGGTTTTGTTTATTTGTTTGTTTGTTTGTTTTTTAGAAGAGGGCGAAGGAAAATTCCAGATATGTAATTTTATTAGGATGGAGACATCCCTGTATGAAAATAACTTCCATCAATAATGATTATTAATTGATGTATAATTTATAGCCTTAGAGAATTGCCCAGGGTGGAGGAAGAATGAAGCTAAATCATCCATTCAATAAACATTTATCAAGTGCCTACTATGTGTCCTAAGCACTGAGGATACAAAAAGAGGCATAAGACATTCCTTGCCCTCAAGGAGCTTACAATCTTTTGGGAAAGACAACAGACAAATTAATATGTCCAAAGCAAGTTATATATAGGATAAATAGGAAATAATTAACAAAGAGAAAGCACTGGAATTAGGAGGGGTTGGGGAATGCTTCCTGGAAGAGGTGGGATTTTAGTTGGGACTTAAAGGAAGTCAGGGAGGTCAGCATCACAGACTGGACTTGAACTTGTAGTCTTCTTGACTCTGAGGGAAAGCCTCTACTGATTATATCACTACTTCATTATTATGATAAGCTTTAATTAGTGTTATTATTTATTTATTATTTTATGTTATTTATTACCACTACTACTATTATGCTTGTAGATTATACACGTATATTACGGGCAGTATGAGTCATCTTTCCTAGGGAACCCTTTATAGCATCTTCACCAGAGAAAGAATGGATTTCCAACTCATTATAGCTACTAAGTCAGTTATTTTGAACATTTCATGACATCATCAGAAAGTAAAATACAGGGTGGCAGATTCAGAGCTTCATGAATGGTAAATTGATTATTCCAGTCCCCTGGAATGTTTTGTAGCCTCCAGCCACTGAACATGACTATAGGTTAAAACAAATTCAGGGTTTGCTTCGTCTTAAAGGCCTTCGTGGCATGAGTATAGGGTTCCCCACACGGCTCAAAAGTGCCACACAATAAATGTCCAGGCTATAAATTTTGCCGGGCTTCCCAGCTGAATGGATGCCTTGAGTGGAGACAGACTGGCTGGAGCTAAAGTCGTTAGAGCTTTGATTTACCTCTTCTCTATTATTCAACCCTACAGAGAGTTTTGAGCAGTGATATCAAGGCATGCTGATTGGCTGCAGTTTATAGATGGAGACAAAATGAGCAATATTTAACCTCATCAGGAGCATGAGACCTTGTAACAATATTAGTGCTGATGAAGTCATGGGGATATTCTTTAGACCAGGAATTGAGAAATTCACACATACACATGTTGACGGAATGGTCTTTCCCCTAACCCCCAGCTCACTTTAGTTGCTGGGGATTTCTGTAAGCATCCTAATGTAAATATATTCTTGGGAAAATTGAGTCTGCATCACACCTTAGGGCAATATGTAAAGAGAATGTGATACAGAAATGTTTGATTTGAATACCCCAGATATAGGGCACCCCAACTGGTGGTTTTTCCTGGTGCTAAAAAACCTCAAGTGGAGGCTTGCCTGAGAAAAAGAGCCACTGGAACCTTTTCCTTTCTTTCTTTCTTTCTTTTTTCTTTTTTAATCAGCCACAGATCAGGTTGAATTTAACTGGATGCTGCTGTGTGTTTTAAATGTAACTGAGTTGGCTATGGAGGACAAATAATTGCATTCCACTCCCTGCCTTGTCTGTTTGAAACTAAAGAGTGTATCATTCTAATCATTCTGAGTCTACAGCATTTTGTTTTTTTTTAAAAAAATACACACACACACATATAATTCTTTCTCTTAGTTTTTCATTGGTTTTCATTTAGTATGTTTTTGTTTACTTTGATGTTGGTAAATCTTTCCTAATGCTGTAATTATAGGAGGAAGGCAGAATATGTCTTGCCTAAACATCTGTGAGAAATATTCACTGTTTGATTTGTTTCTTTTTTAATTTGCAGTTAGGAAGAGGTTGATTAATCCCCTGTTAGAATCACATGTTCCATTTTATGTTACACCCATTTTTGAAGGGCTGCTGTGATAAATCCTTCTAAGGAGTTAATGGCAGTTTGTGTAGGGACAATGACTGCATGACCACATATCCCTATTGAAAATCATCGTTTATCCCCCAAGCTAGTGAGAAATTTTCCATATGGTGTACAATTACACACATAGATTTTGACCAAATTTTAAACTAGCAGTTATGAACAGAGTTCCTATTTAATGGTCCATGTCATGGGTTATAGTCACCTGCCTGGTCCTTTGTTTGTCATCTTGGCTTACGGTGCCATGTTGAGTCAGAATTTAGATATTCATAAAAAACTAATATTAGCTTAATAATACTAAGTCCTGTTACACTGTAGCTAGAAACATTTTGGTTCAGTCAAGTCTTTTGGAAAAAAAATTTCCAAAGGAAAAGAATTATGTGTATATGTGTTTGTATGTACTCATATTAGAGGACACTCAAATAGACCCCTTTCATGCTCTCCTTTTCCCCTCTTGTCCCCATAACAAGTGTGCAATTGAAGGAAGCTTTATCTTTGTTTCTGGATAGCAGTGATCTGAGCTAGTGAATCCAAGAGAGGTCTCCCAGAATCCTTCAGAGATAGTTCTACACAAGTTAGCTTTGTCATGTATGTGTGTGTTGATTTGTCACTCCTGAATTGAAATTGCTTAGTCTTTTCAATGCCAATAGAGATCCTAAATTTAAATGTCTTCTTAGCTTTGATTCAAAACTCCACCCTTGCATAATAATTTTCTGATGATTGGTTTCTGGGCAAAAGGGTAAAATAAAGTGAAAATGTAAAATAGAAATGGCCATAGGAACACTAGAGGGTTGGGAGGAGAAGCAAAGCAAGAATGGCTGGGTTCATTGTATTTATTCCTCCTCTTGAGGAGAGAAGGAATGGCAAGCTGGAGGCCAAATTTCAATCCAACTGGAAGCTGCAAATATCTGAGGAGAAAGGAGAGAGTAGAGAGGGGAGAGGTGAGAGAGAGAGAGAAAGAAAGAGAGAGAGAGAGAGTAATAGAGAAATTCATTTCTCCCTTTAAACTCTGCTGAGTGGGCAACTCAAATGGGATAATGTTTGTTTATAAAGTACTTAGCACAGTTCCTGGAAGGTAGTAGGTATTATATCAATGCTATTCCCTTCCCTTCCCTCTTTCTGGCTTAATCGTCAGTCCTTTTTGACACATCTCTCTCCTCCTGCTGCTGCCTTGAGACAAAGAGATTGTCAGCTTCACCCCAAAATCCATCAGCACTGAACACATGTATCCCCTAGAAGAGACCAAGGGAACTTGGTTCAGCCCCATGCATACTCCATGGGACATGCTCTAGCCAAACAAATCAGATCATAGCCACTGCATATTGAATTTGGCAAAGAGCAGATGAAGTTTTGTTTACATAAAACCTGAATGAGGTAAATTACTTATTCCAAAGACTTTATCTCCTTAAAGTTCTATGCACACAATAGCGGGTTAGTATATATTACCTACAAATACTCCCTAGTCTCCACCATCTTAAAAAAAAAAAAAGCCTTCCTAACTGCCACTCTTCCTGCTCACCATCATCCTCTATCTCTGTTCCCTTTCTTAGACAAACTTCTTCAGGTAGTTGACTGTACTTAGTACCTCCACATCCTTTCTTAGTTCTTCCTAAACCCTCTGCAATCTGTAATCACTCAAATGAAACTATTCTTTTCAAAGTTACCAATGAACTTTTAATTGGCTAATCTAATGGTCTTTTTTTTTTTTTATTTCTCTTCCTTTCTTCTCTCTAATGACCAACCTTTCCTCTTAGACACTCATTCCTCTCTGAGTTTCCATGAAACTTCTCTCTCCTGATTTTCTCCTTACCTGTCTGACTTCTCAGCCATTTTTGCTCATTAATCACCCATGTTGAGTCTCCCCATTGTATCCTCCCCTCCCCCATCTCTGTGTTGGGCCCTCTTCTCTTTTTCTCCACTTTCAGTTGGTTGACTCTAAGAGCAGTACCTTATGGCTTCAATTCTCACCTCTAGGCCTTCAGTTCTCATTTCTCCACCCACAAAGCTCTCCTTTAGCAGTAAATGAAAATGTTAAAAAATAAGGAACAATGTGGGAAAGGAGCTGTTAGAAACAGATGGCATATTTGGGGGGTAATTTTTAAAAGTGATGACTCATTGGAAAAAAGACAAGATGGACCCTCTGAATGTAGTGTTTCAAGAATGTTGCTGAGTGCCTGGGGCTAGAAGTATGGATTCAGTAACCGTATAGTATCTCTTCTAGTCCCTTGTGTTCTATTTTAGGAATACAAGATTCCACTAGAGTGATGTGACAAGGTTTTTTTTCAAACTTTTGGCATCTAGTATTCTAATATATTGGATGATAAAATCAGTACCCACAAAGATTGTAATTGTCTCAGATGAAGCTGAACTTCAAGAGGGATAAATGTAAAGTCCTGGACTTGTATTAAAAAATAAACTGAATATACAGTAATAATAATACTAATGTTCAAGTTTTTGGTCACATCCAACTCTTTGTGACCTCATTTGGGGTTTTCTTGGCAAAGATACCGGAGTGGTTTGCCATTTCCTTCTCCAGCTCATTTGACAGATAAGGAAAGTGAGGCAAACAGGATCAAGTGACTTGTCCAGGGTCAGCTATCTGAGGCTAGATTTGAACTCAGGAAGATGAGTCTTCCTGATTTCATACCTGGCACTCTATCCACTGTGCCACCTAGCTGCCTTAATAATACTAATAGCTAGCATTTATATAGCACTTCAAAGTTGGCAATACACTTTACAGATATTTATTATCTCATTTGAGCCTAACTATAACCCTGAGAGGTAGGTGCTATTATTATCTCCATTTTATAGATGAGAAAACTGAGGCAGACAGCGAGGTTAAATGACTTGCTTAGGGTCACACAGCTAGTAAGTGTCTGGATCTGGATTTGAACTCAGGACTTCTGACTCCAAGAACAAATCTCTATCTACTACATTACTTGGTTGCCTAAGTATAGTTAGTATAGGCTTGAGGGATATATAGCTAGAAAGCAGCTTATTATAAGACCCATGGGTTTTTGTGGACTCTTAGAGGTGACATGGTATATGTAGAGTGCTGGCCTTGGAGTTGCTAACTGTGTGATCTTCCTCATCTGTGAAATGAGAGGGATGGACTCCAAGGTCCACTTCAACCTTAAATCCTATAGCTGAATAAGAATCAGTAATATGATGTGGGAGCACAAAGATGTAATCTTAGGTTGCATTCATTGAAGCATAATGTCTGCTATAGTCTGCCTTCAGTTAGGTCACATCTAGTGACCATACTCAGTGCCACATGTTAGAAGGAACAAACTGGAATGAGTCCAGAAATGGTGACTAGGATGATGAATGGTAAACAGATTTGAACTCATACCTTAAAGTGACTGGTTGAATGCACTGGAGTCATTTAGACTGTCAAAGAGAAGACTTGGGAGACCATAGTAGTAGACCACAAAGCATTATAATCCAGAAGAAGGATTAGGTTTCCTTTGCTTGGCCCCAGGTGAGACAGTCAAAACCAAAGAATAGAAGTTATAGGAAGGCAGAGCTTTGGCAAAACATAAGAAATATGCTCCTAATAATTAGAACACTGACTCAGAGCAAGAAGAGACCTTAGAGATACTGGAGTTGAATGATCTCATTTCAGAGATAAGGAAACTTACAGCTGGAGATGGTGTTTGGCTGCAGTAACATAGGGAGAGAGCAGCAGAGCTAGGATTTGAACCAGGTCCTCTCACTACAAAACCTCTTGACTAGTTCATGCAGCCCCCTGGCTATTCTATGAATGACAGGAAACTGGCTGCCTTTGGAGGTAGTTAGTATCTAGTCACAGGATTTCTTCAGTCAGAGACTGGATGACCATTTGTCAGCAAGATCATAGAAGGGATTCACCTTCCTGAGAGGTGCTTCCATTAGACCAGGGGTTCTTAACCTTTTTTTATTTGTTAGTTATTGATGTCTGTTAGATCCTTGATCATAGGAATGAAGGGTAGTGACAGCTGGTGGGCAAGTAATGCCTCCCAGCCCAGGGTCTAGAAGCATGGCCGCTGCTTCACATCCTCAGCATCCAGCTCACCAGAGATCAATCATCTCTCTGTGTTCCGTCAGAGTAGCCTGCACATGATGATAATGGCTTCTGTCCATTCTGAGGCAAACAGAGTAAAGTGACTTGCCCAGGGTCACACAACTAGTATGTGTCTGAGGCTGGATTTGAACTCATGAAGATGAGTCCAGGCCCTGCACTTGATCCACTGCACCATCTAGCAGCCCTTACCTGATAGTAGGCTTACAGAAAATTCACCTTGCATTACCCAACAGGTCTGGCTGATTCTCAGCATGATCATTGTTCAAGACAACCTTCAAAACTGTCTTTACTGACTTTTGCTTGTAAATAAGGTGTGTATGAGTTAGTCAGAATGTATCTCAACTATGAGTGGGCTGTTTGAGGATAGTCCCACATACAGGCTTCAGACAACTATGTAGCATTGGTGAGTTTGTTCAATTTACAAAGGTCAGCCTCGTTGAATGTTTTGTGGTAGCCTTGTGTGAATGACTCAGCCTCCATCACCGTGAACAAGCTGGTGGGGTTCTGAGAAGATATACTAGCCAAATACACCCCACGCTCAGGCTACAGGCCCTTCTGAAAACATCATTAATACAGTGCTTCAAGTTTTCCTGGAAACGTGAACTTCATTATTAAGTTTCCATGCTCAACTCTGGGCCAGTTAAAAAGAATCTTGAGCTACTTTAGCTACTTTCAAAAATGCTAAAAACTGCCAAGTCTTCCCTTTGAAGACATTCTGTCCTTTTTTTTGCCCCCTCTCCTCTGAACTCTGTGTACCCTGGGTGTCTCCCTCTGCTTCCACCTCTCAGAGATGTTTCTTGGATTTTTTCTTTTTTTTTTTTTGTGAAACCGCAGTGGA
The DNA here is from genome assembly GCF_900497805.2 of Vombatus ursinus. NCBI lineage: Eukaryota > Metazoa > Chordata > Mammalia > Diprotodontia > Vombatidae > Vombatus > Vombatus ursinus. The sequence continues at coordinate 7,133,441 of NW_020954550.1, forward strand.
GTCACTCCAGATACAGTCTATATGGCTAATAATTATAACAATAGCTAACATTTATATAGGGATTACTCTATGCCAGGCACTGTGTTAAGCACTTTATAATTGTTATTGGTCCTCATAACAACCCTGAGAGGTGGGTGCTATTATTTTCCCTATTTTACAGATGGGGAAACTGAGGCAAATACAGGACAAATGACTTGTCCAGGGTCACATAGCTAGTAAGTTTCTGAAGTTGGATTTGAACTCAGGTTTTCTTGACGCCAGACCCAGTGTTTTATCCACTGTACCATCTAGTTACCTCTAATGGATAGAGGGCTGGACTAGGAATCAGGAAAATATGAGTCTGAATTTTTCCTCAGACACTCAGATGTGACAGCTTGACTTCTCCAAACCTTAGTTTCTTCATCTGTGAAACAGGGGTAATAATAGCACCTTACTCAAACACGGTTGTGAGGATCAAATGAAATAATTGATGTCAAATGTTTTGTAGACCCTAAGTCACTCTATGGATGTTGGCTATTTTTATAGTAGGAATGGTGGTACCACAGTAAGGAAGGCTGTGTTCACTCAGTGTCCTTTCTTCCCCTAGTAGTTTAGAAATGAGACAGGGGAAGGGAGGGGCAGAGATGCACCTGAATGGGCATGTTATTCTCCCCCCTCCCCACCTCCAGTGAAATATAAACTCCTCTAGAGCAAAAACTGTGCTGGTTTGTTTTTTTTTAATCCTGGTATCTTAAGCACCTAGTCCATAGGAAGGGCTCTATAAATGTTTGCTGGGTTTCATCCCTCAATCTAAAGAAAATTGTGGGAGCCCTGGGGAAGCTCCCTAATTGATCTGTAGGTACAAACTTAGACTGACCTGTGCTTGGGCTGTGCTGACACATACAAACACAGCAGCTCATGAGGTCAGCTGGAATGCTGCCAGTTGGAAATCCTAGCCGGTAAAAAAAAACCACCTGGGTTTGAATCTAAGCATGGCCCAGATGTCAGAAAAACTTCCATCTATTTTGGCAAACCTGAGATGAAAATTCAAGTTTCCATGGGGCTAATTTTGGGGCACAACTCATAATTTGGAGTTAGGGCTAGGTGAAATTCAGCAGTTGTGCTTGACAAATCCTGTGTCATAAATCCACTGAACTTCATACGGGTTTAGGCTTCTGAACAAGGAAGATTTAAAGATGAAAAGAAAATGTGGTATAGCGAAAAGATGAAGTAGGAGACAAGGAGTCCAGCCCTTCCAATAACTGGCTGTGTGCTTTTGATTAGGTTTCTTAACCTCTCTGAGTTTCCCAGTTCTTCCAGTTTCCAAAGCTGTAGAATGAAGATATTGAGTGAGATGTCTTCTAAATGGGTTCCTTCTCATGCTAATGTTCTATCATTTTTCACTCTGACTTTTTGAAGATCTGTCTTCTATTTCCAGGACTGCCTTAAATGTCCATAACTATATGATTCTGAAAAATACTAAAAAAAGGATATGTTTGTGTGAGCAGTGGAGACCCCTTCCTAAACCACACCCCCAAACCAAGATGCCTGGGCTCAGAAAAACTCCAATTCACCCTCTGATTTATATTGGAAACTCTCCAATTAGATGATAATAGAACATTGTCATTTGCTTGGTTGCAAATGCCATTTGGTGATTGAGAAAAATGAAAGTTGGAGGTTTAAAACATTCTACTAAAACACAGTGTGCTGCCTTTTGAAACACACAAGATATTTTTGAGTTCTTTGGCTCAATCAGTTAGCAAAGGATCAGAATTGGAGAATGTCAGAACCTCAGAGTGGGAGAGGTTCTCAGAGATGATCTAATTCTATCCATTGCACATATGAGGAAATGACATACAGAGAAGCAACCAAGTGGAGACTAGGTGACCGCTTATCAGAAATGTCCATTTGTAGGGTCAAATTGTATAGGATCATCAATTTAGAGATAGATAGTATCTTAGATGAGGGGTGGGAAATCTGCGGCCTTGAGGCCACATGTAGCCCTCTAGGTCCTCCAATGTGACCCCTTAGCCTTGAGGCCACAGGTTTCCCACCCCTGTTAACTAGTCCAACACCCCTACTTTTACAGATGAAGAAGCTGAGTTACTGGCCCTAGGTCACACAGATAGTAAATGATAGAGATAGAATTGAAAGTTCATTTCTCTGATACCAAATACTGTGTTCTTTCCACTGTATCACATTGCCCCTGCAAATCAATCAGTTCACTTGAATTCAAATCAAAAATTTTATTAAGCACTTACTATGTGCATGATACTGTACTTAAGTATTAGGGGAACAAGGATGAAACGAGATACAGACCCTGCCTATAAGGAGTTTAAATTTCTAAAGTGAGGATAAGAGAAGTATATAAATAGGTAAGATATAAGGCAGATACAAAAGTAACAATGATAATAGGTCCCATTTAAGGTTTGCAAAGCATTTATATTGTGAACCTTCCAACAACCCCATGAGGTGAGTGCTGTTGTTATCCTCATTTTACAGATAAGGAAACTGAGGCTCAGAATGGTTAAGTGATTTTCCCAGATTTGCACAGTTCATGAAGGTACTACCTGAATTAATTTAATTATTCAGTGCCATAACAATCAAATTACCAAAGAATTACTTTACAGAGCTAGAAAAAACAAAAAAAAAATTCATCTGGAGAAACAAAAGGTCAAGAATATTAAAGGAAGCAATGAAAAAATGGGAAGGAAGGGGGCCTAGCAGTTTCAGATGTCAAACTATTCTACAAAGCCATACTCATCAAAATAATGTGGTGCTGGCTAAGAAATACAGAGGCTGATCACTGACATGAGTTTCAAACCCACGGATTCTGACCAGCCCTCTATTTACTGATCCAGACAAATTACTGTGAGAAATTTGAGAAGGGAGAGATGACTTTCAGCTGGAAAGAATCTGAGAAGGATATAGGGATGTGGTGGCACTTTGGATATGCCATGGTACAAGAAAGAGATTTCAAATGGCAGAGATGGTCAGGGAGGAGGGAGAAAGTAGAAGAAGGTGGAGCAGCAGAACAGTAGTTGAAGACAGTAGTGAGGGATGAGACTGGAAGAGCAGGTTTCAACAAGATGGTGGAACACTTTGAATGACAAGATAAGAAATGTATTTTGTAGTCCTGGGGGAGGCACAAATATTTTGACTAGGTAGTGATGGTATCAGAACTATGCCTTAGGAAGGTTGTTACAGCTGTATGGTCCATGATAGGCTGAACGATGTTAGAAAAACCACTTAGGAGGCTATTATTAGAATAGATCATGTTAAAGGTTATGAGGGCCTGAACTAGGGTTATTTCAGTGGGCCTGGAAGGAGGATGTGAAAAGCATTGCAGGGCAGAAAATGACAAGATTTGGCTATTAGTTGCATAGGGGCTGGGGGTAAGAGTAGAATGAGGGAGAGGGGAAAATCAAAGTTGACTCACATTTCAAGCATAGTTGACTGGAAAAATTCATCAACTTCAAATAAGTAAATTAGGAGGAAGGTCAGGTTTTGAGGGGAAGAAGATAGAAAAGTAGGTTTTAGGAACATAGAATTTGAACTTTTGGCAGACTGTTTATGTGGAGATATCCAGCAGGCTGTTAGAAATGTGGGACTAGAACTCTGAAGAGAGTCTGGGAGTAGAGATGCAGATTTGGGAGTCATTGACACTTCCAAATAAGTGTTGATAAGGCTGAGTGGAGAGGGCTGTCAAATAGGAGAGTGTAGACTGAGAAAAGAACATCAGGACACTGGTCAGTGGACACTCACATTTAAGAAGGGGAGAAGATTGTGGAATCAATGAATAAAGCATGAAGTGGCCAGAGAGGTAGGGAGAGAGTTTTGAGAGTGCAATACATTGGAATTGGGGTTTTTAACCTGAATAAGAGGAGATTTAGGGGAATATAATAACATTTCTCTAAATGTTTGAAGGACTGCCATATAGAAAAAAGAATTAGAATTCTCCTTGGCCTCAGAGGGAGGAAGGAGAGGGGAGAGAGACAGATTTAGGTTTGTCATAAGGAAATTTTTTTTTTTGCAACAATGAAAGCTTTTCAAAAGTGGAATGATGTTCTTCAGTAGGCAGGGAGTGCCTCTTCATTTGAGGTAGAAGGGAAGAAGCTGGCATGCAGAGAGAGATTGAAAATGCATAATCAATGCAGCAAGGTATGATTGATGGAGCAAGATCTTGAGGGACACAGAGAGGGACAGGATCAAGGACACCCATAGGGGAGTTCACCTTAATAATGAAAAGAAGGGCCTCTCTATTTTCTGAGAGTGGAGAAAAATAAAATGTGATCGTTTAAGACATAGAAGTAGGGTTTAGAGGCATGCAGGAGAGTCAAGTGATATCCAAACCATGATTTCAATAAAATCGAAGGTGAGGTCATATGGTGAAAGTAGGGAGGAAAGAGTGGAGGTGAAGGACAGAAGAATGTAGAGAATGGCTTCATATTACAGAGGGCTTTTGTGCTTTGAGTAAAAATTGTGTTAGATTACTTATGAGGTCCCTTCCAATTCTGACTCTCAGGTACTTAACAAATATTAATTGAATGAATGAATGAATGAATGATTCCAGGTTAAGTGGCTTGTCTAAGCTAGTCAGGCTTATTCTCAAAAAGGAAGAAATTTGTAAATATGATTAAGATTTTAGTCAATTTCTGCTTGGGTTAAAGACATAAAATAAATGAATGAGTTGCTAACATTAATGTAGTATTTTAAAAACTGTTTAGATGATTCCACTGGAATGATTCCTTAAACCATTTTTGCCATACTCTGGGTGTCTGTAATTATCTCAGAGGATGTTGCAAAATTCATAAAGTATAATTCATTATAATTCACTTAAGATCGTATATGTCCTGTAGCATTTTGGTGGTTAGGAGGGGTTCAGAACACAAAATTAAAATAAACAGAAAGAATGTGAAACCATAAAGAGGTTAAACATCTTTGCTTGTGGGAAATTAAAAGAATCTATGGATTAGTAAAAGTTAAAATGATGGAAACTAGCATATTGACCCCAGTGACAGAAGACATGGAAAACATAATTGTTAGCAGATTGTTTAAGAAGCCTACATTCAAGGAACAAGAATTTTGATAAGAGTTCACTTCTTGTATTTTTATGCTGTTGGCTGTTCTGTGGACAACATGCGTAAGACTCATATTTCTTATCAGATGAGATACAATCTCTTCCTTTCTGCATTCCACAAATTTCCTCTAAAATTTGGATCAGGGATTTATCATTTTATTGTGCAATGACTGCCAGGGAGTTCACTTCCAGAGGATAATAAGGAAGGAAGGAAGGAAGGGAGATGCATCAGCTTATTAGGTCACTTGGAATTCCAGAGCACCACAATTGATTAATGGCACCATGGCGAGTTGAAAGGATTCATGTTCCAGCCTGAACATCTAACTTAAATCTCGAGATGTAGTTCATCTAATACTTCATTTATCAAATATTTACTGGATCTAAATGATAAAATGAAGACTGAGGTTGAGTTTACAAGGACCAAAGGATGTGGAAAAGATGTAATGGTTATTTGTTAGGTGTTCATTAAGGCCACAGCATAATGATAGGATTGTTAGCAGTTTTTCTGTTTTGTTTTTGTTTTTTCCCTTGGAGTGCTATCTTTCTCTATTAAGGATGTGTGATTAATATAATATAGTATAACATAATATGTAATATAATATAATGCAATGTAATGCAATGCAATATATTACAATGTAATACCATGTAATACTATGTCATGTAACATCACGTAATGTAATATAATAATAGAGTGATTGATACTTCAAGGATCCACGTTTTATCACTATAGATAGTCAACCTCACAGAGGCACATGGTCCTTTTTCCTGTATAAGAATTGCCCCTAAAGAATCCTCCAAAAATGAACATTCATTCTCTGCATGAAGAAATCTTATGAGGGGAAAACTCCTGTAAGGGCCAGTCCATTCCACTTTTGGATAGCTCTATTTGTTAGGAGGTTTTTCATTACAATGCTGAAAATCTGCCTCTCTGAAACTTCGACTCTCGCTCCCTGTTCTCTCTCCCTAGGGCCAAACACAAATCAAATCCATTTTCCACTTGATAGGCTTTCAAATTCTTGAACAGAGATATCATATCCCCACCAAAGTATTTTCTTGTCCAGGTTAATCATCCTGATTTCCTTCTTTATATTCATATATAATGAACTAGAGGTTTTTTTTTTCATAATCCTATCCATTCTTTTCTGGATGGTCTCAGGTTTATCAATTTTCTTCTTAAAATATGGTTCCTAGAATTAAACAAGATATTTCAGATTTCCTGTGACCAGGGAAGTACCATGAGAATCACCTCTGTATTTCTGTACAGTTTGCCTTTGCCTAAGGTCGCACAAACTTTTTGAATGTCATATACTGTTAACTCCTATTGCATTTACAATCCATGAGAAGCCCCAGATCTATTATTGAAAAATGAACAATGTATACTTTAAAAATTATTTTATTTCTTTTTATTGATATTGTTTTTATTGATACTGCCTTTGTTTCCTAATATATTTTTCCCTCCTTCCCTCCCCCACGCAGAGAGCCATTGCCTATAATAAAGAACTAAAAAGAAAGAAAAGGAAAAAAAAATAACCCAGCTCAGCAAGACTAACTGAAGCATTAATCAGATCCAACATTATGTACAGCATTTTATAGTAACCTCTGCAAAGAAAGTAGGGAGGACCATTCTCATAGCTCTTTTGCAGAGAAAAGTTTGCTCATTGCATTCATACAACATTCAGTTTTGATTTTTGTTGTTCTTTCCTTTTATAGCATTTTAGTCTTTGTGTGTAATGTTTTTCTGGTTCTACTTTCTTCATTTTGCATTGGTTCATAGAAGTCTTTCCATGCTTCTCTGTATTCTTCATGCACATTGTGTCTTTCAGGTCAGTAATTTTCCATTATATTCATATACTACAATTTTTCTAATCACTCCCCAATTGAGGGATACTTCCTTTGTTTGCATTTCATTTTGCAACTACAAGAAATGATGCCATAAACTATTTTGGTATATGTAGGACCACGTATCTATATCTAACCTTTGACTTTCTTTGAACTAAATATGTCTAGTTGTGGAATCTTAGGGTTAAAGGGTGTGGTTATTTTTGGTAATTTTTTCCTCACATAATTTCCAATTGCTTTTCAGAATGGTTGGACCAATTTCACAACTTTCACTAGCACTGTATTTATTAGTGTGCATGTCTTTCAATAAACCCTCCAACACTGACTATTCTTATCTTTTGTCCTCTTTGTCAACTTCTTTGAGTGTATAGTGAAACCCTAGCAATGTTTTGATTTCTATTTCTCTTATTAGATCTTTGGAATAGTCTTCCATATGGTTGCTAATAATTTGCAATTTGTTTGAGAATTATTTATATCCTTGAGGTAGCTAGGTGGTGCAGTGGTTAGTATGGTGGGCTTTGGGGTCAGGAAGATAGGAATTCACATCCTGCCTCAGGTCCATATTAGCTGTGTGACCCTGAGCTAGTCACTTAACCTCTCTCTGCCTCAGTATCCTCATCTATAAAATGGAGATTATAATAGTACCTACTTGTTGTTAGGCTAAAATGATACAACATGTGTAAAGAGCTTTGTAAACCCTATATGCTATATAAATGCTGCTGCTGCTGTGGTTGCTACTACTACCACTACTACCACTACCACTGCTGCTGCTGCTGCTGCTACTAGTACTACTACTACTACTACTACCACTACTACCACTACTACTACTCCTGCTATTTATTAACCACTGGGGAATGCTCTTGGTCTTATTTATTTGTTTATGGAAATGATTTTTTTTTGGTGAAAGTAGATAGGAGGCAGTGGATTTCCCCTCAATGAAGGTCTTCAGGAAAAGGCTAAATGGGTTTGCTGTAATGGGGATTCATTGTAGCGTGTACTGAATTAGATGGTCCCTGAGGTCCCTTTCAGCTCTAAAATTCTATGAGTCTCTGAATGATACATATGAACTCACAGATATGTCTTTCTTATCACTTCACATTGTCACACAAAGAAAGCTTTAGTAATGTGTGCAATGGAGAATAAAGCAAAAGTTTAAGGAGAAACTTAGATTGTTAGGCTCTATTCGTTTATTGCCTGAGCCTGATTAAATTTCACTTTTCCTCATTTATTATAATATAACATATTAGCATAGCATGATTTACTTCATTATGATGAATGCATTTGACAAAAGGCAAATTATAATTGTGTTTCTCATATTTAACAGCTAATTCAATTTGACACTGAGATGTGGTAAGCACAAGTGAAAGGAAACAAGATGAATCCATACTTTATTACATGTGAATATTAATAATAGCTTAAGGAATGTACCATAATGATGCTATCAACTCTTCACATTTATTAATATGAACCTGTACTACCGGCCTTTGAATGTGTTAGCTCTAGATTTTCCAGAATCATCTTGATTTCAAGAACAGAATATTATTTTAATGAGCCTTTCCAATAATACAATTCTTTTTCAGATCATGTGCCACATTTTTGTTTCCGAGAATATGGACAATTCAATTCAACAGGTCAATTCAATAAACATTTATTGAGTACTGACTTTGTGCTAGGCATTGTGCCATATGCTGGGAAGAAAAAGACGTTCCTTTCCCTCAAGTTGCTTATAATCTCATGAGTAAAGAGGAAGCTGAAAGGGTGAGTGAGTGGGATGATGTTCTGTGGACTTGAAACCAAACAGAACTGCTGATGTAAAAATGGACACAGTCCCTGTGTGTACTATGTGTATTATGCGTATTAAGGTGCAAGTATAACAAATATCATATAGGGCCTTATTTTCCAGACAATAAACAATGATGAACTTGAAGAGTTCATTTACCTTACCAGGTTTACTTATTGACTGGTAGAGAAGAGTTTACTCACAAGAAGCTCAGGTTGTACACAAAGCTAACTTTGGTAATCTATTTTGGCAATTGGGGGGGCAATGTTTATAACATCTCTAAGTGGCTTCTATAGATAAACCCTAAATCTAACTTAAATGAACAGCTTCATTCTAACGTCCAATACTTTTCTATCTTCCACCCTTGAATTACTTTCCCCTAGCCTTTTTGATACTCATATCTTTCTAGATTCTGTGTTCCTAGGAGCACCGACCTTCTACTTTCCTACTTCCATGATGCTTGAGTATCTCAAGAGGAAGTCACACCACTATGCCCACTGGTCATTTCACATCACATGTTTATGCTCTATATTCTCAACTAAGCCCTCATTGCTGCATCAGCCTTTTAATTCTTTCCTGGTTGAATTTTCTTCCTTTTTTTTTTCTTTTTTGGCAATTGGGATTAAGTGACTTGCCCAGGGTCACACAGCTAGTAAGTATCAAGTGTTTGGTCTGAGGCCGGATTTGAACTCAGGTCCTCCTGACTTCAGGGCCGGTGCTCTATCCACTGTGCCACCCAGCTGCCCCTGCTGGTTGAATTTTTTTAAATCAAACACCCTGCAGCAGTTATTCCAAAACTTCTAACTCCAATGCTTCTATAAACCCCTATCTGTCAGCAAATGCCTTTGCTTCAGAATTCATTGAGAAAATAGAAGCAATTTGTTGAGAGTTCCCTCTTCTTCCTTACTCTTTATCTCAAAAGCTGCCTACACCATCCCCTTTTCTCTTCATCTCTGATCTAGCCTCTGTTGAAGAGGTGGCTCTTCTCTTTGCCAAGGATAATCCCCACTTACGCTGTGTTCCTGTGTACCTCTCTGGTCTTCTGCGAGAACTTTCTCCTTTAGCCATTCCCTCCCTCTTTCTCTCCCTCCCAACTTCCGTCTCTCTTTATCTACCAGCTTCTTTCCTTCTGCCTACAACAGGCCAAGGTCTCCTTTATCCTTTAAAATACAACAACATCAGAATTCTCTTCATATGACTCTGAAAATCCTCCCATCTCTTAAGCTATCATCTTATACATCTTCTCCCTTTCACGGCCAAACTCCTAGAAAAAAATCACCTGTACTTGTTGCCTCCATTTTGTCACTGGTAATCTCACCTTCTTGGCTTTCAGATTGCTTCTTTCCAGTAGTTTATCTCCTACCTGTTTGATTATTCCTGTTAAGTCTCTGTTCATGGATTATGGACCATCTCCAGCCTCCTAAGGGTGCATGTTCCCCTGTCCTGGGGCCATTTCTCTTTTCTTTATAGACTCTCATGGTAATGTCCTCAACTCTTATGGGTTCAATTATCATCTCTACATAGATGAATCCCAGATATATACACACATACATATATACGTATATATGTATATATATATATATATATATAATATGTATATATGTATGCACATAACACCCTAATTTCTTTCCTGAATTCCGTTACAGCACCAACACCTGCCTATTGGACAGCTTCACCTCTCTTCCCCATTAGCATTGTAATTTTCTCCCTAAGCCTATTCTTTCAAACTTTCCTATTTTGTGACACCATAATCTTCCTAGTCACTCAGATTCATAACCTCAGGGTCAACCATGATGCTTCCTTTCCCTTTATCTCCTAAATTCAATCAGCTGCCAAATTCTATCAATTCTAACCCCATGTTAGCTCTCAAATTCACCTCTGTCTTTTTATTCATACTGCTAAAAGGCTTAATCAGATCCTTAACATTTCTAGCCTAGACTATTGCAAAAGCTTTTTAATTGGTTTTCCAACTCAGAGCCTCTGTTCTCTAAAATCCATTCTCCGTACAACTGCCAAATTAAATTCCTAAGATATTGCTCTGACCACATCACTCCTCTGATTAAAAAACAACAAACTTCATTAGTTTCCAATTACTTCTAGGACAAAATGTAAACTCCTGACTTCTGAAATTCCCCTCAATCTGTTTCTCATCTACCTTTTCAAATTTATATATTTGTCTTTATTTTTAAAAAATATTATTTTTTTGCTTTTATGTCACCTTCATTTTTCAAATATATCCCTACTACAGAACCATCTCTTTTAACAAAAACTTTTAAAAATGAGAAAGAAAAGAAGTCGTTCAGCAACATTAACTCATCAAGGAAATCTGACACTGTATACAATGTCCCATACTCATAGTTCCCTGCTTCTGCAAATAAGGGAAGGGAAGGAGGTACATATTAGGTTTTGATTTTTAAAATTCTTTCTGTTATTGTAGTCATTGTATATATTGTTTTCCTTTGTTCTACTTGCTTCACATTGTATCAGTTTGTGTAAATCTTCCCATGCTTCTCAGAGTTCTTCATAGGCATTTTTTTAATGTTGCAGAAATATTCTATTGCATTTATGTATCAGTTCAGAGACTACTTTCTGTACTAGGCCTTTCCTGAGGGCTCTTCCCCCAAAGTTATCAATGTTCTCATCCTACTCAAGTTATCTTTATTTTTATTTACTTATCTATATATGTTTGTCCCATTAGAATACAAGCTCCTTGAGGGCAGCATCAGTCTTTCATTTTTGTTTTGTACTTTTAGCACTTAGTAGAATACCTTCCATATATTTGGTACTTAATATAAGTTGAATTGATTTGAATCAATGGGGCTTATATCTTTCCCTTCTCTTTAAAATGCACAATTATTACTAGAGTACCTGGTAAGCAGAAAAAAATCTATTTTTTCCTCTTTTCTTTTGCCTCCTATGTCTAGCTAGACAAACTCTTCCCCGTTGCTGGAGGGGAATGTTGGAATTTAACTAATTATCATCAATAATGCCATCTTCAAATAATGTCAGTAGCTATCCATGTATACAGGGACAGCTAGGTGTCACAGCAGATAGAGCTCTGGGATTGGAGTCAGGAAGACGAGTCAATTCTGAACTCCAATTAATAGCTGTGTGATTCTGGTCAAGTCATTTAACCTTGTTTGCCTCAGTTTCCTCATCTGTAAAATGAGCTAGAGAAGGAAATGGCAAACTATTGCAGTATCTTTGCCAAGAAAACCCTAAACAGGATCATGAAGAATCAGAGACAATTGAAAAACAATTGAACAACAATAACATATCCATGTGTACATACACAAACATACTTTTAAAATTTATTATATCCACTTATTAGGTCTGTGTGATAGAAGTAGTTCTCTTCCAAAAGAAGTAGCTCTCTCCTAAAAAATAAAAAAAAAGACAGATGGACACAATCAATTAATAAATAATCATTTGTTAATCTAGCATGGGCGAGACACTATTCCAGGCACTGGAGGTACAAGTACAAATACTGAAACAATTCTATCCACAAGAAGTTTACATTCCAAGGAACAGGAGAGTTAGATCAGTTGAAATAAGTGAATGCCAGTAGTGCTAACTACTCTTTCCTCTTCTTCACCTTGATTTTAAGATGATCATAAGAATAGGTATTTTTGTAGGTTCTTAAATTATATGTGAAAATAGTACTAACATTACCAAAAATTTGTGACATTGTATAGCAATTTCTAACTTTTAAAAAGTATTTGCAATTCAACAAACATTTCTCAATGACCTTCTACGTGTAAAGGTGTTCAGGATGCAAAGTCAAAAATGAAACAATTGTTCCTTCAAGGAGTTTACATTGTCTTAGGGAATAAAATGTGCACACAGAAGTACATTTATTAACCAGGAGAGTGTGGAAAAGCTTTGAGCAGGAGGTGACGTCTGACCTCAGGCTTTAAGTAAAAGAATTCTGAAAGGTGAGGAGGGAGTGTGTATTTCAGGTTTATGGAGAAGATATTTTTAACTGAGATACTGATGCTATGGGACAGCTAGGTGGATAGAATGCCGAGCCTGGAGTCAGATAGACTTGTCTTCCTGAGTTCAAATCTGTTGTCCTCAGACACTTGCTAGTGTCCCTGTGTGACCCTGGACAAGTTACTTCACCCTATTTGCCTCAGTTTCCTCATCTGTAAAATGATCTGGAGAAGGAAATGGCAAACCACTCCAGTTTTTTTGCCAAGAAAACCTCAAATAGGGTCAGGAAGAGTCACTCAAGATCAAAACTATGGAACGATAAAAACTGATGGTACGTTCAACAGACATACCTAGGAAGTAGTTAAAGCTATGGAACTGGAGTTCAGGAGAGAGATTGGGGATGGCTATAGATAGATTTGAGAGCTACTTGACTATACATAATTGAATTCAGAGGAGAAAGCATAGAGAGGAAAGATAGCTGAAGCCAGAGCCTTGGGAAACATGCACATTTAGGAGGAGGGCAATGGAAGACGATCCATCAAAGAAAAATGCCATTGGGACAGGCATCACTTTGCAAATTTGGCAGATGAGGAAACTGAGGTGTACATGGTTTGTGATTTGCCTATAATCATAAACGTAAATTTCCCCCAAAGCACTATACCAGGGCATTAGATAGGATTCCTCAGTGGCACTCTGGCATTTACTCTAATCTCTTTAAAATGCCATGCTTATGTTCCTCTGACTTTCCATTTCCTTCGTTTTTCTAAACATGAGGTTTCATCCTCTCAGAGCTCTTCTGAGAGATTAGTCATAGGGGAGCGCTCCTGTCCATGAACTGTTGGCGTGGCCTTTCTTGTTTACACAGACTGACTGGTGGGTGGTTGAGTACCAGGGGATTAGTCCTTCTTTGCTGGCCAGTTTTTTTTCCCAATTCCCTTGCACCTCTCCTCTTTATCCTGGGGCAGATTTCTTGCTGAGATAAGTCAGAGGAGCCACTCTAAGCCCCAGCATCTGCAGGGGGGTTGGGGGGAAGAGGGCAGTGGTGTGGAGAGGATGACGAGGTTGCTGTGCACATGCTTCTTACTTCCCACATGGAATGAATCCCCATCCCCTCTGCCCTGTTGCCATGCTGGTTCTCTCCAACGAACATTTTGTGGCAAAGGGCTTCATAGCAGCACAAGCTGGGTAGTTTGCAGATGTGGCTATGATAACCTGCAGAGCATGACTTAAATACAGTAATTGTCTCTAGCCTGCTCTTAACTGTGGCGACAGAGTTTTTACCATGTCATTAAGGAAGAAATTACTGAGCCTTGGAACACAGCGAGTGAAGCTTCTGGCGTTAGTGGTCTCCCAGCTGTGTGTCGTGGTGCTTAATTGACCTCTGCCCCCAAAACCTTTAGGAAGAGGAGTTGAAGTTGTGTAGAAATGGGAGAAATGGAAGCTGAAGACCATCACGGTCCTTTTACAGTTTTGTTACGATTTGTTAAGAAAAGAAACTAAAGCAGTAGCATGCCTTCCTGATTTTCTGAAGGGGGGGGCAGGTCATAAGAGCATCAGATCATAGACATAAAGCTGGAAGGAAACTTTGAACCCCGTTAGGGCAGTTAGGTGATTCAGTGGATAGAATGCTGGGCCTGGAGTCAGGAAGACTATCTTTCTGAGTTCAAATCTGGCTTCAGATACTTACTTAGCTGTGTGACCTGGGCAAGTCTGTTAATCCTGTTTGCCTCAGTTTCCTCATCTATAAAATGAGCTAGAGAAGGAAGTGGCAAACCACCCCAGTATCTTTACCAAGAAAATTCCAAATGGGGTCACAAAAAGTCGGACATGACTGAACAACAACAAAGTATAATCTCATTTTATGGATGAGAAAACTGAGGCTCAGAGAGCAAAGTGACTTTTCTAAGATAAGTAGTAGAGCTGGGATTTAAACCAACATCTTCTGATTCTAAATCCATTGTTCTTTCTACTCACTGTCACCTAAAGCTGAATTGGCTTCAATAGCAACTTGAGCCTTACTCTACAAAGTTTTTCCCAACCCTATACATTTCCCATGGTCCTGGGAAAAAGGAGCCTATATTGGCCAGACCAGAGAGAGCAGACAGACAGCTATACAAAGTAATTTTAGAAGAAATTGTCCCTTCCTCCATGCTACCTCCAAACTATCACCTTGGGGCAAAGCACCATTTGCCCTTTGTTAGTCATGGCTTTGATCAGTTATGGCTTTGCCCAGCACCACCTTACCATTAGAATCTCTTGTTTTTGTTTTGTTCAACAAAGATTGTGTTGCTTAGGGCAGAGACCAAATCTTATATGAACGTAACTCTCTCACTATCTCATAAGATACTCAGGACACAGTGGGCATTTAATAAATGTTTGTAATTGCTTCCAGATGGGCATTGATGAATGTAGGTACTTTATGCAAGAGGAAAAGCCTGTTGAGTTTAGTTCTCTCCCATTAACTCACTGGCATTAATTAACATATACTCTTAGATCAGGACCGCTTTCTCTTCAAAATGTCTACAAAAGATTTGGATAAAGGATTAGATGCCATTCTTACTAAATTTGTTATAGATATGAAGCAGAGAGGGATAGTTAAACAGAGTGGGCAATGGAACTGGGATCTGGAAAGATCTGGACAGGAGGGAAAAACTTGTCCCAAATAAAATGAAATTTAATAGGGACACATGCAAAGTCTGGAACCTAAATTTAAACAATTATAAGCAGAGTTTGGAGGAGGGGTGCGAAGGAAGCAATTCACATGCAAAAGACTTAGGGAATTTAGTGACCTTCATGCTCATGTAAACCAACAGCATGATATAGCAGAAGAAAAAAAAAGCTAGTACTGAATTAATGAAAGTAGAGGGCCTAGAATGTAGTTTAAGATCATAAGAGATTCTTTGCTTCCCAGATGTAATCTTTAGGAAAACATGGTTCAATGATTCTTGAATATTAATATCAAATGAGAAAATAGTCTTGTCACTCTCATGGAGGAGGATATCTAGGGCTAAATCCAAATGTAAAAGAGATTCCTTATAGGTAATGAAGTCCTTTTGATATTCCTGTTTGTGAATAATATTATACTGTTTGCATCAAGCCTTCGAATACTATAGGGCAGGGGTTCTTATGTTAAAATACCTAAACTTTTTTCTTTTAATATTTTAACAATTATATTTTAATATAATTGGTTTCCTTTGTAATCCTATATATCTTATTAATTTATTAGAAGCATTATTGTGCCAATTTAGGCCCCTCCCTCCCAGAAGCATGGGAAATTTATAGAAGAAAATACCCTGTAAAAACCATTAATCATCATTAATTGTTATATATAATAATAAATAATAATATTAAAACGCAATCATGAAACATTATTGTGAGAAGAGTTTCATTGGCTTTACCATATGCCAGAGGGGTCCATGATACCATAAAAAGTTAAGATTCCCTGACATTTATCTTTCTCAAAAAGGCCATTAAAAAGTAATTGGTTTAATAAGTGAGTGACTGAAGAGGGCACATTGTCTGGATTATGACCTGGAATTAGACGATCAGCTTCATTAAGTTAGTCAGTCACTGCATTTATCTTGGACAGGTATTGAAGATGGACAATGTGCTGGGCCTGAACTGGAGGAAGACAGCAGGCTGGATTGGATTTGGGGAACTGTACATGTTTTTGTTCATCCCAAGCTACTCCTTGACATAACCCCCGCCCCCGCAACATCTATGTTCTCCTGGTGATGCTATATGCTGAGAGTCTTGAAATGCCATCATTAAAAAACCAAAAACCAAAGGTGGACCAAAGGACAATGGAGGGTGTGGTGGGTGTTAAGTAGGCCATAGCATACTACTGACAATGACTTTTGTGTAAAATGTGGCATAGTAGATGTCAACAAGGAAATGTATGATTGAGAAAGGAGAGCGCTATATTGTGAGACTGAGGGGAAATAGGTAAACAGTGAGAGGGCTTTATTAGTATCCAAGGAATCTTGAAAGTCCTTGGGGAAATACTCCAGCACATCGAGTAGATCCTTTCTCTATTTACGGGATAACATAGACAAGAACTTCACAGGATAAAAAGGCCTGGATAGGTTGTGGTCTTCTCTCATGGAGATTGTCTTCCATCCCAGGGAGGTGTCAAATCTATCCAAGTGTCTAAGTGATCAGGGAGGTGATAGCCCTACTCTCCCTCCAGCTTTCATCATGACACATCTGCGCTGGTCAGACCATGTGTAACAACAATACACATGCTTCTTTCATTGCAACAAATGATTGTGATCTCTGCTTCTCTGGATTCCTTCAAGACTCAACTTAAATCTCACTTTTTCCCGGAAGTCTTTCCCAGGCTTCTCCCACTCCCTGTGCCCCAATTCCTTTCCTCTGAGATGATCTTCCACTGAATGCATTTCATATGTGCATAGTTATTTATGTTTTCTCTCCTCCATTAGAATGTGAGCTTTGGGAGGGCAAAGGCCATGTTTTTGCCTTTCTTTGTATCCCCAGTACTTAGCACAGTTCCCACAGTTTTTGGTACATAGTAAGCCCTTAATAAAAGCTTGTTGACTGACATCTTTATTTTCCCAACATGGAGAGACTACTGTGCAATGTGGAATGGTAGAAGTCACAAAAGTTGCCAGATCTCCTTTCCTTCTCTACAAAATGAAATCTGATTTCTCAGGTACTTCTTACAACAATAAAAAAGCTTTCAGATCTGAGGTCATGTGCAGATAGTTCAGCTAATTTCAATTCTAGACTCATGGTTCTGTAAGTTCATTCATATCTTTCTCTGATCTCTGTTCAGGCACCCGACTGCTTTGAAATTCATTAAGAATAACAGAAGAAATGCCCATTTAAAAATTTTATTGGCATGTAAAGGAAAACAGTATTGGAAGATTCAGAACTCTGATCAATGCACTGTCTAATCCTAACTTCAGAGTGCTGATAGTAAAGGATGCCCTCCACTTGTTGATACTTAACAAACAACAGATTCAGAGTGATGTATATATTTTCTTTTTTAAAAAAATTAACTAATTTATTTTGATTTATCAACAATCACTTCCATACGCTTTTGAGTTTGAAATTTTTCTCCCCTTCCCTTCTTACCTCCCTCCCCAAGATGGCGCGCAATCTGATATAGGCTACACATATACATTCTTATTAAACATATTTTTACATTAGTGATGTTGTAAGTAAGAATTAGAATTAATAGAAGGAACCATCAGAAAGAGGAAACAAAACACAACAGAAGAAAAAAATAGCAAATAGTATGCTTTGATCTGCATTCAAACTCCATAGTTCTTTCTTTGGATGTGGATAGCATTTTCCATCACAAGGTCTTTGGAGATGTCTTAGATCCTTGTATTGCTGGGAAGGGTTAAGTTTATCAATATTAGTCATTGCACAACATGGCTCTTATTGTGTACAACCTTCTCCTTCTGCTCACATCAGTTCATACAAGTCTTTCCAGGTTTTTCTGAAATCTGCCTGCTCATCATTTCTTATAGCACAATAGTATTCTATTACATTCATATACCACAACTTGCTCAGCCATTCCCCAATGGATGGGCATCCTCTGAAATTCCAATTTTTTGCTACCACAGAAAGAGCTGCTACAAATATGATGTATATATTTTCAGGCACTGCTGATGTATTAAATTGTTTTGCTTGACTTTACTTATTTGTTCAGAGTAAAAGTTCTATTTGCAGTGGTGTAAAATCAGTCACAAATATTAGTGATGCAAAAAGGGCATCAAATGATTAAAATCCTATTATCTGTGAAGCATCATGAGAGTTACTGGAGATACAAAGACAAAAATGAAAAAAAAATCCTTGACCTCAAGGAGCTTTTATTCTATTAAGGAAAACATGTATATATTTAAATAAATACAAAATATACAGAAAATAAATACAAAGTAATTGGGGAGGGGCAAATGGGGGAATCAAGAAAGGTCCCAGGTAGGAGGTTATCTTGGGATTAGCTTTGAAGGAAGCCAAAAATTCTAAGAAGTGCGGGGGGAAAATTTCAGGCACAGGGGACAACCTGTACAAAGTCAGGAAGCTGAGAAATGGAAAATTGTGTATAAGAAACACTAATATGCCATTTTTGGCTGGAATATAGGGTTCACGAAGGGGAGTAATATAGAATAAACCTAAGAAAGTAGGATGGTGCCAGATCATGAAGAACTTTGAATGCCGGACAGAAGAGCCTGTATTTTATCCTGGAGCTTCAGGCAGCTATTGGCATTTTTTTTGGCGGGGGCAGTAAAGTAATAAGGTCAAACTCACTTTACCGTTTAGCGGTGGCATTGGAGAAGGGAGAACGAGAGAAAGAACCAAATTAAGAGAACATTGCAATAGTCCAGGATAGAGATGATGAGGACTTGATCAAGGATGGTAGCTGTGTGAATGGAGGGGACAAATACGATAGATATGGAGGGAGAACTGACAAGCCCTGACAACTTGATGATTGGGTGGGGAAGAGGGGAGAGAGAATAAAGAAACAAGAATACCCTGGAGGTTTCAAATCTGGGTGACTAGAAGGATGGTGGTGCCTTTGACAAAAAGAGGGAAGTTGGGAGGAGGAGAGGATTTGGGGGGGGAAATGATGAATTCTTTTGGATATGTTAAGTTCAAAATGTGCATAGGACATCTATCAGGAAATATCCAATAGGCAGTTGGTGATGTGGATCTGCAGTTCAGGAGAGAAACTAGGGCTAGATGTATAGATCTGGGAGTCATCTTCAGAGAGATGACTTTTTTTTTTCCTTCAAGTTAGGCAGCCACTGAGTTATTCCATCAGTATAGAGATATTGGCGCTATGTAGTTGGATGAAACATGCTATAGAGGAAAGAATGAAGGTATCATGGTAGGAAAAACTTGTATTCAAAAGCTAGCCTCAGGGGCAGCTAGGTGGGCACAATGGATAGAGCACCAGCACTAGAGTCAGGAGGATCTCAGTTCAAATCCAGCCTCAGACACTTGACACTTACTAGCTGTGTGACCTGGGGCAAGTCACCTAAACCCATTGCCCAGCAAAAAAACGAAAACAAACAAACAAAAACAAAAACAAAAGCCAAACTAACCACTACCCATTTCTCACAGTTTTCAACCTAGTTTATTGGAATAAAAGCTAACCTTGTCACACATTTCCTGTGTGACTTTGGGAAAGTGTGACTTTAACGTTTCTAGGCCTCCCTTTCCTTACCTGTAAAAGGAGAGGCACAGATTACGTAATCTGTAGGCTCCCTTCTACCCTAAATCCATACAAATGGCAACTCTTGTTAAAATTACAGACTGAATTGAAGTTTGAACTTTAAAGGTGTCCTGATACACTTGCTAGTTTATGAAATTTAGTCATCTTGTTCAGAAATTATTGTAGAAAAAACCAGCTAAATGTAAAATGTCAGCCAGTTTGATCAATAAAAGAAATCTCAATTACCTACAGCACTTCCTGTAATAGTTTTCATTCAAACTTCTGAGTGAAATGAAATCCAATCATGACATTATTAAATAAAATATTTCCCTTTCATATTAAAAGCATTAACTGATAATCCCATGATGACATTTACAATTCCCTACCCCCTGCCCAAATATTTACTGATTGCCAACATTTTATAGTACGGAGCTCAAGGAGTTTATGAAGTAGTGGGAAAGACAAGTCACAAAAGCACGGCTAAGATAGAAGTAGTTACTGAGATTAAATAGAATACATGCATGAATTTCATTGACGCAAAGAGGTCACATGAACACAGAATATTTTATTTTCTCAGTACTGTCATGGAGAATCTTCATACTTCTATACTTCAAAAGATTTGTGGTGGGTACTCCCTTCATAAGTGCACATGATATCTCCCCTTCAGAGGAAGAACAGGAATTCTTGTAACTGGGACAAACTATAAGGAACAGTCCAACTGTAAGTGCAGTTATACTAGTAGAGAAGCCAGCTTGTCCCCCAGAATTTCTAGTCTGCAACTTGCTGGAGTTAGAAAGGAAGGCAGTTCTCTCCGTATATCATAGGGACCATGTGGTGACAGCCTGGAGGAGTTTGAAGGCAGGCTGTAGGAAGACTGTGAGATGAGGCATAGAGGTCAAGTGCATACTTCTCCACACCTCATGTCAATCATGGTTGTAGTTCAGTAGTTTCAGTCATTCCCGGCTCTTCGTGACCCCATTTGGGATTTTCTTGGCAAAGATACTGGAGTGGTTTGCTATTTCCTTCTCCAGCTCATTTTACAGATGAGGAAACTGAGGCAAATAGGGTTAAATGACTTGCCCAGGGTCACACAGCTAGTAAGTGTCTGAGGCTGGATTTGAACTCAGGAAGATGAGTTTTTCTGATTCCAGGCACTCTATCTACTATGCCACCTAGTTTCCTCCCTTCATGTTAATGCCCTGAGCAAAGTCTCTGGTTACCCAATGCTAGTTGCCTCTTGGCTTTCCATACTAGTTAGTCTACTATGAGTTGCTGTGACCAAAACAATTCTTAACCTGATGGCATCTTTCTGATAATGAATGTCTCTGAATATACTAGGTGGGTCCTTGAGTGATAAACATACACTAAGCCAGTATTTTCCAATAAAGGACATGAGTAGAGGGTGGTTTGCCTTCTGCTCCCACAGGTTTTGAGAACTCAGAGTCTCCCAAAGTATTCAAGTAGGACATTAGTCATGAAGAGAGGCCGTGACAGTGTGGCATGATGGATAGAGAGCTGCCCTTGGAGCCATGAGAGCTAGGTTCATGTTCTGCTGTAGATACCTCTAGGCAAGTCAGCTTCTCAGTGTTCCAGGCATCTCCCTGAGATCATACTGCATACAAGTTGCAGAACAGGTATTGACTTCCCTTGTTAGAGATATTTTCCTTAACTGAGAGTTTCCTATTTTTTGTATCAATGAAATAACTGGTCCAGTCTCTATCCTTTCCAGAATCAATGGTTTTGATTATATCAAATCAAATGTTGATTTGATTACTGTTCCCAGAGCAAAAGGTGAAGCCGGAAGTGGGGAGGGCTCATGTATAAGCTGGGTGGAGACAAGGAATTGTACCTTTTGGTAACTTCCTACTTTAACTAATTGTTCTTGCTAATGAAGTGCTAGCTTCAGTTTCTTTCATGCTTGTGAAAAAGTGTAAATGTTTTCTGAATCCTCTCCATCTGGGCCCCTTTGATAGGGGTGGCACCTGTTTTACATAGGCTGTGGTGGTTTCCTTTTAGGGAGACAAGGAGGCCTTCCTCAAGTTTTAGTCTTTCCTTCAGAATAGGCAGGGCTTGAGGCATGGGCTTTGCTTTCCTGTTGCCTGAGGCATAAGAAGCCTTTGGGGAACTGGTTGTGATTGACTGGAGGTTTATCAGAATTCCCACTTCTGAATGAGATGTCTTTCTCACTCAGCATTGTTGCCTTGGTGAATGTGGAGGTGGAGGGGAGAAATATTGCTTTTACTTAATAATTGTATCTTTAAAATTCCTCATTTTAAGTAAATTTAATTTTTATTTCATTATCTTTCTATCATATATCTCTCTCCCTACCTCTACCTATCTCTCTGTCTCTGTGTCTCTGTCCTTGCCTCTCTGTCTCTCTCTTTGTCTGTGTCTCTATCTCTCTGTCTGTGTCTGTGTTTGTCTTTCTGACTCTGGCTCTCTGTCTCTCTTTCTCCTCCCCCCCTTCTCTCTCTCTCTCTCTGTCTCTCTCTGTCTCTGTCTCTCTCTCTCTCTCTCTCTCTCTCTGTGTCTGCCTCACTCTGTCTCTGTCTGTTTCTGTCACTATTTTATATCTGTTGACTAGGTCTCCCTCTCCCCTAGGCCCAATCCTAATAGAGATAGGTACTGGAAATATCTGCTTTGTTTTTAACCTGGTCCTGTTTGATCCTCCTTAGACAACCTTCTGACCTCCTGCTCCTCCTCTGGACTCACCATATTAATGATAAACTTGCTGCAAACACCTGATTGGCTTAGCCCATTGCCACTGAGAGCTCTAAAGAGATCTATCGCTGCCCCCCTCAATTTCTTTGGTAGTGGGATTATAGGGGTGCCCCACTTCATCCATCAAGAAAATTTATTTTTTCTTGCATTTTATGTTCCAACAATGCTTCACTGAATTTTAGTACCTAGCTTAAATCACTGGATTAGCCTGAACTAGGCCTGGTCTAAAGCAGTGAGTGTTCTAAGACAAAATTCCAATTCTTTGGCCCTATTTATAATCCTAGAAACAGGTCTCCTTAATCATTATTATTAAATAGAAAGATCACATTTACTTTTTCAGACTCACAAACATGTTTTCTAACCTCAAGGTGTGGGGCTAGGGTAGAGAAGGTGACATGGAATAGACAAAGGGAGAAAGAGATGTGCCTTCATCTTTTCTTGCTAGTATATAGGTCTCTCCATTGCCACTTTCCCTCTCTTTTCTTCTTAAAAAAAGTTGATATATTTTATTGATGCTTTTTTTATTCTTACATCATTCCTTCTTCCTGTTGTGTGCCATTCCCTAACAACAACAACAATAACAACAACAACAACAACAATAACTTTTACGTAGTGCTTTAGGTTTTGAAAAGTACTTTACTTATATTATCTCATTTGATCCTCACAATAAGCCTGTGAAATAATCACTTTTATGCCCATTTTACAGATCAGGAAATCAGGATCATGAAATCATAAATTTCCTGGAAGAGAGCTCAGAGACCATCTAGTCCAAACTCCTCATTTTACAAATTAGAAGACTGAGGCTAAAAGATTTTGAGACTTGCCCAAGCCCACACGGATAGTAAGGGGCAAAGCCAAGATTTTAACCAAGGTTTTCTGACCACAGATCCAGTATCTTTCCACTGTTCTTCCTCCTTGACACCAGAAATGTAACTCTACAAAACCTGCTCTTCATTTTGACCTAGGAAAGCATGTGGGAAAAGGGAGGTTAGGAGGCAACGCCAACAAGAGAAAACCATCCTCCTTTTGCTGTGTGCCAGGAAGTGTGTTATCACAAAATCATACCGCTACTAGGTCTGTTTCCAAAGATGATTAGGGAAAAAGGAAAAGAACCTATGTGTTCTAAAATGTTTATAGTAGCTCTCTTTGTGGTGGCAAAGAACAAATTGTAGAGATGCCCTTCAATTGGGGAATAGCTGAACAAGTTATGGTATGTAAATGTAATGGAATACTACTGTGCTATAAGAAGTGATGAGTTCCATGATCTTAGAAAACTATGGAAAGACTTGCAAGAAATAATGAAGAATGAAATGAGCAGAACCAAGAGAACATTGTATACAGTAACAACAATCTTGTTTTAGGAACTTGACTATTTTAAATGCCCAAATTAACTATAAAGGATATATGAAGAAAGACACTATCTGCATCCAGAGAAAGAACTGATGAATAGAAGTATGTATACAATAATTTTACATATATGTACCTATTTGTATCTAATGGTAGCCATTTCTTGGGTGGGGGGAGGGAAGAAGAAGAAGAAAAGAAGAAATTTACATGATAACTTAATTATATATTTAAAAAGAATAGCTAGTTGTACACAATAGATTTGCAGTTTCATGTATAATCATCTTTTTTATTATTTATGTCATGAAAATGCTTGTTTTATTTCACAAATTAAAAATAAAATAAAATAAATCATAATGTTTCACAGAACTGTTGAATAGGTAAGTGAATGTTGAACTGGAAGGGACACTTCCTTAGTGACCTTTTAGTCTAGGAATTCTTAATCCTTTTTGTTCCAGCCCCTTTTAGTTGCCTTTTGAAGCCTATGGACTCCTTCACAGAATGTTTTTAAATGTATGCAATGAAATATATATATATATATATATATATATATATATATATATATATATATAGGGTTGTATAGCCTATATCAGATTGCATGCCATCTTGGGGAGAGGGGAGGGGACGGAGGGGGAAAATTTAGAACTCCAAGTTTTATAAAAGTGAATGTTGAAAACTAAAAGTAAATAAATTAATCAATCAAAAAAAGATTGGAAAAGGGAAAAATACATAGGGTTACAAAGGAAACCAATTATATTGAAATATAATTATCAAAAAAATTTAAACCAAAGTCATAGACTGCAGATTAAGAATCTTGATTCTAGTTCAACATCTTCATTTTAAAGATCAGGAAACTGAGGCCCCAAGTAGCAAAAGGATTATCCCAAGGACACACTTGTCTACAAGGAATAGCTGTTCTGATATAGGTATATGCAGCTGATCTGACTCCTTGTATGATTCTCTACACCAGTCAGTCAGCTAGTTAGTGAATAAGCATTTATTAAGCTCCTACTAAGTGTCAGACACTGTGCTAAAGTACGGTCTTACATCATTATTGCTTGGTAGAAAGTAAAGTAGAAATCAAATAAGCTTTTTGTCTCTGCAAAATGAGAAAAGAAAGGAAGCAAAGGAGAGCATTTTTTCTTTGGTCTGGAACAGACCAATGATTTCTTCATCTACAAAGTCTTTTAAAATGTGACAAATATATTTTAACAGCTGCAAATAGATTATCATCATCCCTATCTTTCTATAAAAAGAAGATGCAGTAAGTAAGCAGAACAGGCAGTGATTGAAAGTTGAGGATGAAGGAAAAGGACAGCTTAGTTATTCTTCCTCCTTCTGTCTATCAAATCTTGCCTCCAAAGAACTAAATAAACGTCAAGGGGAGCCAAGATGCTAGCAATCTCTTGCTTAGAGGGCATCTGTTTTCTTGTCCCAAGTAATTAAAGCTACAAAACACTATGTTTTTATCTTCAAAGGCAAGACTAGCCAATTCAAATGTAGTCACAAAGCAGACACCCAATATGGGTGCCTACACATCCACCAGCCAAGAATGATGGAATGGACTCTTTACAAGGGCTGGTAATGGAGTGCTCGCAACCATCTCTATGGAGATTAGGAACAAGGGGTGTATTGCTCTTCTTGCTTAGAACGCTTGGGAGTAAGGCTAAATCTAAAGCTTTTGAATTTGAAAGTTGGAACCTGGCTCCTCCCAACCTTGTGACTTTTGAGAACCATGAAGTTGCTGAAAGAAAGCCTACTTTATTGAAAACAAAGTGCCCTCAGCCCTCTACCCCTCATCTGAACTCCCAAAGCCCTCATTGTCTAGGCTGTTCCCTTGGCAATTAGTCATAGAAGACTTTGTGATGTCCTTTATGTAACTGTCTTGAGCAGTTTTTTCTTTCAGCAATTTTATGCCTTGTATCTTCAACTAAATTCAAAGCTTCTTGAAAGCAGGAACTGTGACTTCTATTCCTTTGTATCCCAGGTAATACAACAAACTATACTTATCTGCATTAACATCTTTTTGTAGCCTCTGTAAATCCTTATTATATTTTTACTAATCCAGTGTTTTCTGGTAAAGTTATCTAAGTCAACTTGGCAATGAAGTAAAGTCTTCAGAACTTTTTTTTAAAATAATTTCTATTAGAATCTTAAAAAAAATCACTTTCATTTCCCAAGATATCTATCCCTCCCTGACTCAAAGAGTTATCCCTAAAAACAAAGAATTAAACAAAAAGGAAAAAAAAGCAGTTCCGAAAGATGAATCAATATAACATTGAAGTCAAATGATAGATACAGTATTGTATATCTATAGTTCCCTATCTCTGCAAGTAAGGGAGAAAGGTACATTTTTATATCTTTTCTTCAGGGTTAAGATTAGTGACTATAATTGCATAGTGTTTAGTTTCAATTTGTTGTTGGATTCATTTCCTTTAGATAGAGTTTGCCATTATATATATTGTTTTTTTGGGTTTGCTTACTTCACTTTGTATCAGTTCATAGGTCTTCTTATGCTGTCCTGTATTTTTCATATACATAATTTATTATGGAGTAGTTATATTCCATTCCATTCACATGCCACACTTTGATAAGTCATTCCCCAGTACTTCCTTTGTTTTCAGCTCTTTGTTATTATACAAAATTTGGTATATATGGGTCTTGTTTTTCTGTCTGATCTCCCTGAGGATTATTCTTGGGTCAGAGATCTTTGGTCAGAGGGTACAGCAAAGCTTTTAGTAGAAACTGGTCTATCTTCGAAAATGCTTGAATTCAAATTCAATAAGCACTTATTAGGTGACTCCTAAGTCCCTAGATGGTGGAGATATAAAGATAAGAACTAAAAAGTGCCTGCTCTCAAGGAGCTTATATTTTATTGTAGGAGGCTGGGGTTTATTATGTATACAGCTAAGTATAATATAAGATACAATAGTATTGCCTCAAAAAAGAACCCAGTGTGTGCCGTAGGAATACAAGCATACCTTGTTTTACTGTACTTTCCTTTATTGCACTTTGTAGATACGGGCGTGTTTTACAGATTGAAGGTTTATGGAAACCTTGCACTAAGCAAATCTATTTGGCATCATTTCCCCAACATCATGTACTTACATTGTGTCTCTGTGTCACATTTTGGTAATTTTTCCAATATTTCAAACTTTTTTGTTATTGCTATATCTGTTATGGAGATCTGTGACCAGTGATCTTTGATGTTACTCTTTTAATTGTTTTGGGTGCCACAAACCATGCCCACGTATGACAGCAGACTTAATTGATAAATGTTGTATGTGTTCTAACTGCTCCGCTAACCTGCTCTTCATATCTCTTTCCCTCTCCTCAGACCTCCCTATTCCCCGAGGTGTAACAATACTGAAATTAGGCCAGTTAATAACCCTACAATGGCCTCTAAATGTTCAAATAAAAGGAAGAGTCAACTGATAGAGAAACTTCATTGTTGCCGTATTTTAAAAAATTGCCACAGCCACCCCAGCCTTTAGCAACCACCACCCTGATCGATCAGAAGCCATCAGCATCGAGACAAGACCTTCCACCCGCAGAAAGATTATGTCGTGTTGAAGGTTCAGATGATGGTTAGTATTTTTGTTAGCAATAAAGTATTTTTTATGTTGTAAAGCAGCATTTCTTAGGAGTCACAACCCACAGCTTAAGAAGTGCTGAAGGGGTCTCAAGTGGAAAAAGTTTAAGAAGCCCTGTTAAAGTGTCCTTTATCTTAGACATAATACTATTATACACTTACTAGGCTACAGTATGCTATAAACATGACTTTTATATGCACTGGAAAACCAAGAAAAATTTGCGTGACTCACTGTATTGCAATATTCATTTTATTATGATGGTCTGGAACCAAATCAGCAATATCTCTGAGGTATGCCTGTAGTTGAGGAAGGAAAAAAAAACGCTTTCTGCTGGAGGACTTCAGAAAGGACATTGGACCTGAGTTGAGCCTTGAAGAAGGAGGATTCTGAAAGGTTAGATGAAGGAGGGAATGTCAGGCACAGGGAACAACATATGAAAATGAACCCTGTGAGACAGATTTCAGTTGAATAAATTAAAGCTATCAATAGTCATTTGAAAAAATGCTCTAAATCATTATTGATTAGAGAAATACAAATCAAAACAACTCTGAAGTACCATATCACATCTATCAGATTGGCTGACATGACAAAATAAGAAAATGATAATGTTGGAGAAGATGTGGAAAAATTGGAACACTAATGCATTGTTGGTGGAGTGTGAACTGATCCAACCATTCTGGAGAGCAATTTGGAACTATTCTCAAAGGGCTATAAAATTGTGCATACCCTTTGACCTAGAAATACAACTTCTAGGTCTGTATCCCAAATAGATCATATAAATGGGAAAAGGACCCACATGTACAAAAATATTTATAGCAGCTCTTTTTGTAGTGGCAAAGAATTGGAAATTGAGGAGATGCCCATCAATTGGGGAATGGATAAACAAGTTGTGGTATATGAATGTAATGTGTACTATAAGAAAGGATGAGCAGGTGGACTTCAGACAAACCTGGAAACACTTGAATGAACTGATGCTGAGTGAAGTGAGCAGAATCAGGAGACTATTGTACATAGTAACAGCCACATTGTGTGATGACTGACTTTGATAGACTTAGCTCTTCTCAGCAATGCAAGGATCTAAGACATCCCTAAAAGACTCATGATGGAAAATGCTATCCAAACTCAGAGAAAGAACTATGGACCTGGAATGCAGATCGAAGCATACTATTTACTTTCTTTCTTTCTTTTTGTTGTTGTTGTTTTGTTTTGTTTCTTCTTTCTCGTGTTTCCTCCCATTGGTTCTAATTCTTCTTTACAACATGACTAATGTGAAAATGTTTAATATGAATGTATAAGTAGAGCCTATGTCAGATTACAGGGAGGAGGGAGGAGAGGAAGGGGGAGAAAATTTAAAACTCAAAAGCTTATGGATGTGAATGTTGAAAACTAAAAATAAATAAATTAATTAATGGGAAAAAAAAAAGAAAATGAACCTTATGAGAATGCATGGCATGTCCTCTTGAGAAGCTGGTATAAATCCAATCTGGCTAGAAAGTAAAGAGAATGAAGAGGAATATTATGAAATAAGGAAGGAAACTTAGGTTGGACCCAGACCTTAAAAGTCAGGCTAAGGAATTTCTATTTTAACCTACAGGCAATTGGGAACTACTGAAAATTTTTGAGGAGGAAAGTGGCATGGTCAGGTTGGTGCCTCAGGAAGATTATTTTAGTAATCCTGTGAACAAAGGATTGGAGAAGGACAGATTGGAAGCAGGGAGACCAGATATTAAACCATCCTAGAAGTGATAAAGGCCCGAACTAGGGTAATGGTTAGGGTAATGAGTGCAGAGAGTAGAACTAATATATGAGAGATGTTGTGAAGGTAGTCAATCAGATGGACAAATAATCATTTGGGTGGATTTGGAGGCTGAGGGAGAAGAAAAATCAAGAGTAGCTCAGGGGTTACTGAATAGCATTTGGATAGCATTTTCCATCATGATCTTTTGGGGATGTCTTAGATCCTTGCATTGCTGAGAAGAGCTAAGTCTATCAAAGTCAGTCATCACACAATGTGGCTGTTACTATGTACAATATTCTCCTGATTCTGCACACTTCACTCAGCATCAGTTCATTCAAGTGTTTCCAGGTTTGTCTGAAGTCCACCTGCTCATCATTTCTTATAGTACACATAAGAGAAGTTTGGAGGAAGCACAGGTTTAGAGAAGAAGATGGTGATGATGATGATAAGTTCAGTTTGAACATATTGAGTTTGAGATGACAGCTGGATATCCAGGCGGAAATGTCAAGAATGTAGTTGGTGATATACAAATGAAGATAAAAATTATAACAACTTTTAACCACTAAGTCATTTTGTCCATTATAAATACCCAAATTAACTACAAAAGACATATGAAGGAAGATAACTATCTGCATCTGGAGAAAGAACTAATAAATAGAAGTATGTATAGAATAATTTTACATATACACATATGCCTATTTGTGTATAATGGTAGCCATCTCTAGGACATGGTAGGGGGGAAGAAAAAGAAAAGAAAGTTACATGATAACTTTATTATGTATTTAAAAGAAATAAAATAAAAGTACACAATGGATTTGCAGTTTCATGTGCTATCACCTTTTTATTTTACTGTTATGGAAATGCTTGTTTTATTTAACAAGTTAAAATTATAATTACATCTGGATATAAATCTGAGTTGAGGTATTAATCAAGTACATGGGAACTGATGAGATCACCAAGAAAAAAAGATAAAGGTCAGGGACAGAGCCTCGGGAGACACAATCACACTTAGGGGAAGAAAGATAATGAAGCTCATGTAAGAAATAAAGAGGGAGTAGTTTGCTACATAGGGTGAAAGAGATACAAGGGACTGCATTGCCATAGAAGTCCAAGAAGGAGAACACATCTAAAAGGAGGTTATGTCAAAAGCTTCAAAGAGTTCAGGCAAGATGAATGATGGGAAAAGGTCATCAGGTTTAGCAATTATCATGTCGTTGGGGACATTGGGACAAGCCAGTTCAGTGAAAGGCAGGATAAGTAAGACAGCCCTGAAACAGTGAATCAGTGGTAACAAAGTGGAAACAGCTAGCTAATTACTTTTAGCAGATGTTTAAATTTGCATACAAAAGGCAAGAGAAGCTTTTTTCAAACTAGACAAATTGACATTTTAGTTAAATTTCTTTCATATTCTGTAAGGTGAGGAATTGAATCTTATTTTTAAGATTTTAAATTTCAGAAATAAGAAGGTTCTTCAGAGGCAATGTGGTATAGTGGCTAAACCAATGACCACTTGCCAGAGGACTTGGGTTTGAATTCTAGCCTTTGATGACCTTGGACAAATCACATGATTTCTCTGGGCCTCAGTTTCCTCATGAAAAATGAGGAGTGGGACTAGGGATATCATCTATGATCTGGTCTAATTCTCTTTTCTTACACATAACCTAGCCCTCTCCTACCTTTCAATTTTTCATATACCTTACTTTTCATCATATACTCTTCAGACCAGTGACACTGGCCTCCTGGCTGCTCCACAAACAAAACCCTTCATCTTTCAGCTCTGGAAATTTTCTTTGGCTACTCCCATCTCCGAGATGCTCTCTTTCATCTGCTCTAATTACTGACCTCCCTGGCTTCCTTTAAGTCCAAACTAAAATCCCATTTTTTACCAGAAGCCTTCCCCAGCCCCTCTTAATTCTAGGGCCTTCGCTCTGTTAATGATTTCCTCTTTATCATACACATACATATATTTATATATCTTCCTTTGTTTATATTTCTTTGTGGTTGTCTCTCCCATTAGATTGTAAGTTCTTTGGAAGTAGAGACTGTCTTTTGCCTCTTTTTGTATCCCTAGTACTTAGCTCAGTGCCTGGCACATAGTAGGTATTTAATAAATGTTTTATTGATTGATGTAAGCATTTAGCTAGCATAAAGGGTAGACCATTGGGCCTTGAGTCAGGGAGACTTGAGTTCAAATTTGAGCTCATACAATTCATAGTTTGTGATGCTGGGCAAGTCACTTAACCTTTGTTTGCTTCGGTTTCCTCAACTATAAAATGTGATAATAATAGCATCTATTTCTCAAGGCTGTTCTGAGGATGAAATGAAATAACTGTAAAGTGCTTAGTACAGTTCTTGGTATATAGTTGGCACTTAATCCTTCCTTCCTTCCTTCTTTCCTTCTTTCCTTCCTTCCTTCCTTCCTTCCTTCCTTCCTTCCTTCCTTCCTTCCTTCCTTCCTTC